>NC_045641.1:39891272-40194303 GCF_009829145.1 Chiroxiphia lanceolata
TGGAAGTTTCTAACATTAACTTACAGTTTCCATCAGAGATCAAAGTAATTTACTAATATAAATTATTTATATATAGGGCTGAAAGAAATTAATAATAACAATAAGGCACCTCCATGGGATAATCACCATACCAGCAGCACTCATCTGTAGCGTGTAGCCCTGCAGGGGTTTGTAATTATCTCCTGCAAACCACACCTCTAGTGATTGCTATTTGTTGCTTCATTGCAGTGCTACCACTTGCAGTATTTCACCTGACAAATACTTTTTAAATTAAAAAAAAAAAAAAAAAGTGTGGCAGTCTTGCAAAGAGAAAAGGTTACAAGTAACAGAAGTATTGAGAACTGCAGTTAATACAGATTTTAATACCAACAGGAAAGGTACTAGAATTGATTCTGGAGGCACTTAATTAGGTGCCTGTGCTTTGTCTTCAGATTATTCACTGGAATGAGGCTATCATCTGCTGCCATTTCCCATGGTTTGCTGGTGATCTATGGAAAACTGGCTGTTTACATGAGGCTGGCTTTTTCTCTGTGCTTCCTGCAGCTAAAATTCCATTAGAAGATACTAAAAAGGCATTAAACTCTCTCTTAAAATTACTCTTCTGTGTAGACAATTGCAGTATTTGCAGAGAAGCATAACATGATTACAGATGGAGAAAGGCTGGTGAGAGGTGATGGTCTCCGTGGCAATAACTGTGTGTAAAGTACCTTCTCCAGCCTCTGCTGAAGCCCTCACATCAGAAAAAATAATCCTAACATCATTTTATGCTACTAAATGCAATCTAACAAACAAACAAAAACCAAAAAGAAAAATTTTAAAATATCCACTCAAAGGAACAATTAGAAGCATGGTATCGATTTAAAAGGGAATACAAGTTCCCATGCTGCTACGACTAAAGCTCCACCTAGAGAATCTACCGGTAAGAACAGAACCCTTGAATATTGGGTGGTATGAGAGTACAAAGGCCTCCAAGATGGGGCGACTGAAATGAGCTTTCGTCATCTTTCAGTCTCACTCAGAGCCTCATGAATCAACCAGGTGAATTTAAACCAAGGCTACCATGTAATAAAGCAGCGACCACAGAAAACACAGGGCAGCTGGTGAGCTGTGATCATGATAACACAAATCAATAAGCAATTGATTTCTTCCATTCTGAGCAACCTGCAAGTGATAGATCAACTTCACCAAATGTCAGGTGAACAGGAGTGTGTTTTGCTGTCACCGTGCCACTGCAGGCTGAGTTCAAGCCAGGCATGAGCTATGCAGATTGCATGGCTGAAGTCTGTATTTTCATAATCTGAATCTGTGCTGGGATTTGTAACAGTATATGAAGTCAGGGAGGAATACTAAATTATTCCATAGCAGCACAGTCCATGTTGTGAAAGACATCTTAGGTTATTCTAGATATGAGCTAAAAATGTAAATTTTATGCTATTTGTATCAGTTCTTTTGAGCAAGGCAATAATGTCATTCTAGCCCTTCTAGGCTAGATAGTGCTCCCCAGCTACCCACTTTACAACCTAAAGAGTCCTAATCTACTTACCTATTCCTTTTGCAGAAACTGTGTCGTATCTTTGATCATTCCTGCTGGGTTTTTTTTGTAATCTTTCCCAATTCTAATGTATCCTTTTTGAGGTGGGTAGGGCACTGTAAGTTTTCAAAATACTGGCACACATCCATTCTGAGAGCGTTTTTATTCAATAGGCATGTTTAACATCATGAGCCATTTTATTGTGTCCTGTCTGAGCATTTTTTAACTACACATAACTGTGTTTTTCCTGTATGTTTCCTCACCCCTGGTGATCACTGAGCTGATGTCTGGCAGGGAACTATCTATTGCAATCCCTGAGTTTCAGTCCCAACCTGTAATAATCAGTTTAGAGTCTGTCACTTTTTTTAAGTAAAGTCCTTTGCACATGGACTGTCTATTCCCTAGGAAATACTCACTACATCCATTGTGAGCCATTTGCTTTCCGTAGTGTCCTCCAACTTTTTAGGTAAGGTTCTGACTTTGCCTCTTTCCCCTTGGCTCTTTGAACCATGTAAATTACCATATTATTCTTGCATTTGTCGTACAGGGAAATGGTGCATAATTCCTGCAAAAAATTACCTGGTGTCTTAACAAAAAGCTTTAATACACCCCCTGAAATTTCAACAAACAACCTTCAGATTTATTCTAAGGAAATACTGGAACCAAAGAGATATAGTCATAGAAATGTATTTTATACTCCAGTGTCAGAATAAATTGTGAAAGTAGACATACCATAAGGACTACTGCCTTTGAAAGAGAAACATTGCTGTCTGAAATTCTGTATTGGACTGTTCAGTGTAATCTAATCCTTCTTGTCTCAAAAGCAGCCTTGTTAGCCTTGTAGAGATACAGTTGGGCTCGAAGGGAAGGAGGAGAGCATCTTGGATCATGGTAGTGATAATTTCTAAGCAGTATTCTCCTCCTCTCCTCCCTCCCCCCCCTCTCTTTCTCATATCTGCAAGTTCACATCTCTTATTCTTCCTTTTGAAACAAAGTTCCTGTAATTCTGAATATACTTCAGCCTTTCTCTCTTTGCCAGGACTGCTAGGAAGGTGCTAAGCAATGAAAATACATAAAATAGTAAAAGGCTGGATTTGGCAGGATCCCAGAGGATAGGCTGCAAAGCAAAACCAAATCCTTCCAGCCATTCCTTATGAAAGGAGGGATGTACTGTGTCCTTTTGTGGTCTATATCTACCTTTTTTTTTTTTACAGCAGATAGGAGACAAGTATTTTTTTATACTGAATATTTTGTGCTTTGTGGGTTTTTATACTTTTTGCTTTTTTGACAAAGTGGGATGAGAGACCCCATGGTACTGTTTCATGGGAAACAGCCCAGTAGTTGTGTTAGTTGATTTCCATTGAAAAACAACCTGGGGAAAACAAAACAATCCTGACTTGATTTTAAGAACAACAGTATTTGTGGAACCCTGATTGTCAGAGGTGAAATGCTGAGCAGTATTACTTACTTTGCAGCCAGCACCTAACTTCCTTTGTTTCCATACAGAATAGTTGCTACAACGGACTTGAGGTTATCAAGGATTTAATCTGGACAATCTGTTCATTTGATTGTTTTCTTTAACAGTATGAGTTGGAGATGTAATCCTGTTAATTTTCTATGGGGCTTTCAAAATTGCATTTTTAAAAGGTACAAAAAATTAATAAAATATTACATCGTGTCTTGTTTGCTTTCACAGCAAGAAAAGCTGGGTGATATCTGCTTCTCCCTCCGCTATGTGCCTACTGCTGGCAAACTGACTGTTGTCATTCTGGAGGCAAAGAACCTGAAGAAGATGGATGTCGGTGGACTATCAGGTATGTGTGTGAAAATCCTCTTGTAGATTTTGCAGGCTTGTAAAGGCAGAAAATGAACTAATTTTCTATTGGAGATCTATCTATTGGTTAAGAAGGTAAGGACTCTTTTTCCCTGTCTGAAAAATGCGGTTTGTGTTTCCTTGAAAGTTAGGGCATGGTTGAGTATATCAGAACTCATTCTAGCTTAAAAAGAAAAAGAATATCAGAATACATTGCGTTCCATTCCAAGACAAGGTCTGAAGAGTTAAATGATCAGATGACAGTGCAAGCTCTCTGTACTTTTCTTCTCTCCTGTTGCCTGGAGATAAATACGGACTATTCAGGCAAGAGAAAAAAATCTGACTACAATTCCTATTGTCTGTTTAATCTCACAAAATGTGAGCATTTCCCTGCAATGTTACTGATAATACATAATGGAGGAACTCGCCACAGGTCACCATGCTGACTGCTGTTTTAGGTGCTAGGAAAATTGTTTCTACATTTGAAGGGCTCCGTTGCAATTGTTTCCACGCACTGAGTTAGGAGTGCACTGTATCTGCATGCACATCAGAAATCAAAATGACAGTCTTGCACGTGGGGTAGTCAGTGAGGCTGATATATCCAACATGCTCAGTACCTACAAATAGTCCTCATATTCTTTCCATGTGGTAAGGCTGTACACACCGTGAGCGACATGATGTTTGCCATCTATAAGGAACAGGGCGCAGTCAGCACAGGTGGCATCAGGGCTGTGTCCCAGAGACCTGGTGGACCTCCGTGCAGGTTTCTGTTCTCTGGTAGATCTGGAATTTGGACACAAATTACTGTCTAAATTGCCAATTAATTGAGACTGAATTAAATAACAAAATGCTTTATAAGGTGAGGTCTTTCCCAGAAAATCTTACTTTGTATACCCTCTGTTTAGAAGAAACAGTTTCTGCCCACCATTGAGAATGATGCTATTTCCAGTACAGTTCTAGACCTGAAAATGTTTACAGCTGCCACTAGTACACAGATGATGTAATTGCTGATTTTGATTTAGCAAGTGACAAGGAAAAAAGTGGTTTGCTTTTATTTTTCTTATAATCTTAGACCAAAGTAAGAGTTATATGCAAAATAAATGGAGAAATGGGAACTTACTAAAAGCAAGCCTGAAGGTTTTATTTACCATTTTTGATGAACCATAACTGGAGGACCTTCACAAAGTGAGGGAAAACAAAGTGTTTTATCAGTAACCAGTTATGTTCTTGTGTTACTTGCTTCTAAATTCATCCACTGCAGAGCAACAGATGTAAAGTAAAAGACATCCAAATGCTGTTGTAGTCATTACCTCAGTAAAGTCTAGCTCTTGTCCAAAATGGACACTGGATTAGGACTCACCACTAGTAGTTTCCTTAACACTCATTCTGAACAAATTGCAAATTAATGTTCTTAAGCACATTTACTTCCTAATGGTTTCCTAACAAAAGATTAGATTCTGATAATGACAAAGTGGGGGAGGGTTGACTGAAGTATAGCTCTGAGAGCCAGAGCATCTATATTCTTTTCCAAACTTTGCAAGAAATGTGATAGATAATGGGTACTCAGCTTTCAAGAAACAAAACAGAGGGGCTGGGGAAGCACTAATGAACTGAAGAGTTTCTACAAACTTCAGATAAAAAATATAATGCATTGTGTTGGAAATAACTATGAGGAAATGAATGGGGCTTACTCTTCTCTACGTGGTTCAGCCCCATTCATTTCCTCATAGTTATTTCCAATACAATGCATTATATGCATTCTACTGAATGCAGAGAGAGGGCATTTAAATATATTTCTAGGGAGTGACAGGTTTTGTTCTCCTTTTTAGGGCCATGCCAAACTAGAAACATTGTGTTCTCTTGGAGACAAACAAACCCAATGGGATACCATGGTTGTAGCAGGAATTCAGAAGTCACTGACAGTGATAAATGGCAGTTAGTACAGTATTCCTGAGGCAGTAATTATAGATGAAATTATGTTGGTTTAAAGTAGATCCAGTATATTTCATTAGGGAATTTATCTTTTGAATAAATTATGCAGAAACAACTTTGGAAATCAAGCTGAGATTCTGTTGCCATTATTCACACTAAACCTACTTTCTAAGTAGTAATGAAGGTGACAGGATTTCATGTCAATTAGCAAATGCTTTCCCACTAGTTTTGTTATTTTCTCTAGATAATAAAATGGCTTTTCATTTTGCAAAACTGAAAGTTTTGCATGGTGGTGGAGGTGGGAAAATGTTAACAATCAAATGTGATCTCAAACTGAATGTTACCTATATATTCCACAGCACTTAACTGTCACCGAGGGAAAGCCATTAGCAAGAGGTGGAAATCATGTAGTTGACAGAGATGGGGGAAAATAATCTTAGAAGTTTGTCAAAAATAGGCAAAAAATATCTTTTTGAGTTTGGAATATGTGTTTTTATTATTTTCTCCTACTTTTGAGAAGATGCTGGAAAAGCAGAAGGCAGGTAAGGGCTCTGCTTTCTCTTGCTCCCAGCCTTTATGCCTCTCTGGGGAGTTTCCCTGCCTCACAGAGAGAAGGAGCAAGGCCCAGGCTCCTGGAGGAGGTCTGACATACTGCTGCCAAGCATTCACAGCACAGTGGTGGACAACTTTGTGGTTTCCTTCTGGCTGCTTCTCTCTGCATCTTGAGAATTACTGTTGCTAGTAAATATCTGCTATACCTTTGCACCTCAATGATGTGGGAGGTTTTAGCATTTATGTTATCTTTAGTCCCAACAGAAAGAACCAGTCACTGAGGCTCCATAGTCGTCTGAACCTCTATTTAGAAATTTATTGTATCCATAATTGTGGTCAATAGGGCTTAAATACATGCTTGATTTTTTTAACATGTATATTTACGTTGTACAGATAGAGAGCCCCATTACAAAAGCATTACATTATCCAGAGCAAGAGAAAGATCAAAGTAGCTTGAGAGCACTACCTTTCCTAGCATTTCTACAGGGTTTCTTCCTAGTCAGCATCTATACGATATTTAATGGTTACTGGAGCTGGGGGGAAAAAAAAAAAGACACCTCTATAAAAACTTTTATCGCCATCATTTCGAACTTTTCCATAATTTTTATTAGCAGTCAAAAGCCAAGCATAAATTGCTGTGGAAACAGACAATAAAAGACAACAAACTAATCATCAAATTCATTACACTTCTTGTAACAAAACCATACCACCCATCTGAGCAAAATACTCCCAGGTCTTAAACTTAATTGCAACATCAGGCTGTGACTAGAGCAAGCCTTGGCTCAAACACTGGAATTATTTAGCCTGAGCTCATCAAGTCACTGTGACAAGTGAAAATTATTACTTCTGGTGAGCATGGGCCTCTGGGAAGCAATTTTGCACATTCTAGAATGGCATTTTAATTATTTGAATTATATTTGAATGCATTTTTAATGAATCTGACATCTGGCAGGTGATAGGTAGGAATTTAAGCTATAAAGAGATTATTTTTATTTATCTGAATTTGGTGATCTTGGGTGGCTTTATAAGCATTGTTCACCCAAAATGTCTAAGAGACCTAGAAGTTTAGGTCTTACAGGGAGCTTAGACTCCTAAGTTACTCTCTTAGTTTTATTTTGTTTTTTATTTCATTTATTTCATTTGCAGAATTGGAATATTTCAAAACCAGTTTGCAGTTTAATCTCTCCAAACAGGCCATAGAGACATAATCCAGCTAATTCATCAATGAGGGCACAATGCATCTTACCAATACCGTTCAGTTTGCAAAGGTTGTCTGTTAGTTATGTGCTTTATTCAGGTTTACAATCCCTTCTGCTCCAGAAAGACAGCACAATCTATCTGCAGCTCCCCTATGAGATATTAATTTAAATCAAAGTGATACTGATTTCAGATACAGATTTAAATGAATATAAAACTTCTATCTAAATTCATTTTAATCCTATTTTGTATTAACTTATTTTTCAAAGAAAAATTGGTTGTTCAACCCTCAGTGCATCTCACTGTTACCTAAATGTGGCCTGTGTGACAAATATGGTGCTTCTTTTTATTACGCAGGAAAATTCCAAATACATATGTATACATTTGCACAGGCAGTTCTGTAGGTTTCCGTGTATTTAGTCATAGCCATTCAGTTTTGTTCCTAACATAAAAGAAAAACTTTCATTTCAACTTCCATCAACTTTTCCTGCTTTGATTAAACCAATATTTGAAATAAACTACCTGAATAAATTGAAAAGCAGTTTCACTCTGAACCTTCAGAAGAGGCTGAGACTGGCTCTTGAACAGACTGTTATGGGTGTTTAGCCACTCAGGCCATTCAGCTTAAGTGCCTTTTTTGGTTTTAGTTTGTTTTTTTTAAGAACTTCAGTGGCTCTGTGCATTTCTGGTGAAAGACTGTTTTGTATCAAGAAGTCATCTTTTAGTAGCTGACAATAAGTGTAAGCCTTAACACATCATCTTTTCAGGATTAATTTCAGTATGGCTTATTCTTCTAAAAATATTTGAAAGCTCATTTGTTCTCTTTGTATTGTTTTAATATGCTTCACTTTCAGTGAATCTGTTTACCAGGAATGTATCCTAGAAGCAAGCAATATACCTTCCTCTTATCTCCTCCCCACTGCTGCCTCTCATCACAGACCTAGAGTTTCAATGGGGAGGAGATGCCCTAGCTGGCATGGGCTAAGGTATTGCCTTAGGAACTGTTGCCAGGTAACAGATATTACAGCAGACCCTACATTGTACTATTTATTTGAAATTAATGCTTAGGAAGAACTGCAAGAAGAGGATTGTCATTGGATCCATGTGCTTTTCCTTTTACAGAAAGCTGCAGATACAGTTGTGGAGAAAAAGCAGCCATAATCAGGCCCATTATGTGTGAAAGCTAATCTCAATATTTATGAGTTATAAATAGAAAACACACAGCACTTCTTTGTATCTGCCAAGCAAATACTGTAAGTCAGAACCATCTCTGGGGACCAAATGGTACTCTAGCAGAAATACAGCTAGTTTTCTACAATTTTGAATATTGCATTCAAATTCAAAAGGCTTGGTTGGATGTCTTAGAAAAGAATTGAAAAAATAAAAATTATTTAGAGACCAGCTCTTTGAAGACAGAGTGAATGCTCATGAATTCTGCAGTCAGAGCATTCACTTTAATAACTTCATTAAAACATAAGAAAGCTTAAAAGCTGGCTAACACAAATGCAATATTACAGGAAGAGAAATACACAGTTAGTGCCATGATCTTGCTGTAAGCCATATTGTAAGCATAACTCAGTGAGTATTAAGGGGAAAGAAAACAGCCATATTAAAAGACAAAAGTAAAAAAAAACAAACAAGCACCACCACCATAATAGCTGCATTTGCAATTAACCTAATCCTAAGGAATCCAACAGAAATCAGTACCAACAAATATTTTAAAATCTCTACTTACTGTGAGGATTTCTACGTCATATAATATCTCAATCTCTTTACTTCTGTGCTGGCAGAACTTCCAACAGTAGGTGGCTGCAGCAATACATCTTTCTAATACTTGCAAAGTGGTCTCACACCATTGCAGTAAATTCACTGTGGGCTCCTACAGTGGTGAGGGCATCAGTCACTAAATCTCCATCACTTGAAAATCTTTCTCTCCTGCCCGAAAGAACATCTTTGTTGGTGGCATTTCTTTAAGACTGGGCAGTGAGTGGGGGGTCGTCTGAAATGGTCCTCTTTCAATAGATAAATAAGGTATTACGGAATATATTCCAGACTACAGTGTATTCATCGTAGAAGCCATGTTAAAGGATACATAGACTCTCATATTCCAGGGCATTTTAGAAAGACTTATGAGGAAATTGTTAGGTAATTGTCCATTTTGTAGTGAGTACACAGTTTCCACTGGATCATATGCTACAGGCTATTGCACACAACAATATTTTGTATTAGATGAACCATCAAATTTGGTGATTCGTACAAGGAAAGAGAGTCAAATTGCTGGTTTTGTTCTCCTGTGCTTAAAATGAGGAAAAAGAGACCATGCCTGCTGATTGCCAGTTAAGTTGTACAAAACCTGTAGGCATTGCTCTGAGAAACCTTAGGACAATCACTGTGCTGAAAAAGTACCTTGGCTCAAGAGCTATATGAACAGCTTCTTGATTTGAGAAAGGAAAGGTTATTTCATGTGTACATCTCCTTAATTGTAGACACTGACTAAAGGTCCAGGTGGTCAGCACCCAGCTGGTTGGACTCTGCCTGCCAAGTCACCATTTTCTGTCATTTCTGTTGATATCCCCCCACCTTCCCTTCCCCAAAACAAGGAGCAGGAAGAATTCTTATTCTTTTATTTGAATAGCCACATCTAAATAATGAATTTTGCATGTGTTTTTATGTATGTTTCTCCCTGATTAAATTATAGTAAGTTTTTATTAGATCATGCAGTCCCAAAGCAAATGTGAAAATGTATGTGTTAACCACCTCATTTTCTTATAAGTAATTAATGCTTTAGGTTTTCAAGTTCCTCAAGAATTCCATAGCAATGTGAGTGGCTGTAAAATGGATGTAGAAATACTGTAGATAGTCTGGAGTCCTTAGGGAAATTAGTCAGTTCTCTTACAAGTAAGTTTAATTTATTTTTTTACTCTCTGAAAATTGCAGCCTATATCATTTTTTTAATGACCTTGAAGAAAAAAAAAGTGAATTCAAAAAGAAAATGTACTTTTTTCATCTCTATAAATACAGTTTAGATAAGTGCTTAAATGTGCACAGAAAGTAAGGAAAGTATAAATGAGGCTATTTCCTTTTCATGACTGTAAAATCATGCAGTTTTTAAGATGGCATGATGAGCATTTTATTACACTGTTAGTGCAGTTGAGGTTTGATGAAATTCGTGGGACTGTCTGAAGAAATTGAAACAATTTTAAAATCAAGTTTTTACATTACTTTAAATCCCATATGCATCTTTTGTTTGTTTAATCCCATCTGGGTAGAAAGATAATTGGTTTTGTCTAGATCTTTATGTGGTTACTTGTTATAGACCTTCTGACTCTGTTTCCAATGTGTAACTCCTTTGTGTGCACGTCTCAGTGGAAAGAAACATTTCAGAAATTAGACCCTTGATCCTGAATTATTCCTAAAAGGAGCAAGGGTTGTATGCTAAGAAGGGAACTGCACATTTCCTCTAGTACACTGTTGTCTGTGACAACAAAAAAAGCACATACTTCAGCGTAAGGAGACGGATAAGAAAACAGTTGTTTCTAGTTCTTTCTTGGTATCATTACTTTACGTATATTCTTTATGGATGACAGTTGTTCAAATCTGTTCGCACATTTGGCAAGTGAAGCTTTCCACTGGCAGCTGCAAGATGCTATTCAGTAAAAATGAAAAGGAAGTTTTCCCCTTGCAATTCCAAAATTTATTTTCCAAAACCATTCTAACTAAAGGTGAAACTCGAGTCCTGCCCTCTCTTCTGTTGATGCAGTTCCCCATAAAAGTCCCATTACCCGCCTTGAGGTAACAGAAGACAAATATAATCTTGTTGCTGACTGAGATTCCAACATTCAGTTGTGAGATGCCAACATTCAGTTTTTCTCATTGTGCCTTTTGTCTGTCTCAGTAGAGTGATATGAATCTGAGTGGGATTCTCTTTCCAAATATTTTATCCCTCACTTTCACTTTACTTCCATGCTATCAATGAGGTAGAAAAGCCAGCATTTCAGCCCTGTTCTTTCCCCTTCAGCACAGGCCACGCTACCTTAGTCCCACCTTGTTCTGTTTGAGTCAGTAATGGGACGGGGGCAAGGTTGATTAATTGGAGATTAGCTGCCAACAGGGTAGAAAAGCAAAGCCCAGAAATGCCACTTTTCCCCTGTAAAGAAATTCATGTGTGGTAGAGGTGAGAATTATCTGTGTTTCCTTCCTGGCTATCATTTTTGTGCTTCTGTTATTAGCTGTGAAAGTCAACACAGTCCTGCCTTAATAAGGGTCTTCTTTATCATCACTAACGTGTCACTTCTGTAAAACTTTCAGATGTTTTGAAGGGGAAGATAAGTATGGGTATGAGTGAAAAATCTACACAAGGAACACCTTTATTTAGATGTCTAATTTCTTTAAGATAGCTAAAGTGCTAAACAGTTGTTTTAAAAAGCTAAAGATAAATCTGGTTTGTTTTTTTTTTTAATTCCTTTAACAATATGATTGGTTTTAAAGTAAAAACTGTGCGGTTTTTTTCTCCATTATACCAGTCTTGTTGATAAGTTGGAGCCAGCTGTGTTTCTCTCAACTGATGCATCTATCACCAACATAAGACAATAGTAAAACTGGTAGTCTGGAGAGAACAACTCCTGATGGTTTATAATTGTTAGTGCAGTAACTCTAGTACTCTTGTGTTTATTAAACTATCTTTTTTCTGTATTCTTGATGAATATGCTATTGCTCATTCCCCACATGAATTCTTTTCGTTTCTGCTGAGCTGTCTTCAAGTTTAGAAATAGCAACATTTTTTACTCTATTTAAATCAAAGTAATTTCTGTGCAGGGGCTTCTTGCTGCATCCCATCACATTAGATATTAATGAAATAATTACTGAACAGTAAAACTCTAGTTAGGGAAAGCCATTAATAAAACTCAGATCACATAGCATCTGTCTAGTCTGTGCAATGACAGACATAAACTTCTTTATTTGACTGCAAAGATCAAATGTTATGTAATGCAATTGACCAATGTGAAATGGGTAACATTTAGAGATTTTCTTACCAAACAGGCCTAAAAAGAAATCTGTCATAAAGAATTCCACCCACTGCAAAGCTCCATTGTTTTCTACCTCTTTTTTTTGAAGGCAGAAAGGAGGATTTCTAGGATCTGGTTTTGTGAACTATGTCACAATATAATCTCTGTCAGATTTCAGTTTGTCAAAAATCAAATAATGATAGAGATAGACATTATAGAGCTATGCATGATCTAATAAAAGCTATGCATTATCTAATAGTAGGCAAGTACAAATTTTAATTCCTGTCCTGTAAGTAGTGTCACATGAGGATTTCAGGATCCAAATATAATCTCTGCAGCTCAGCAGCATCTTTGTAGGAACTGTTTCAGGTCAGAGAAGTAACGGGTTCTGTTTAATCTCAGCTATCAAGGCCAATTCTTAGGATCTCTTTTTCTTCAGATTCCCAGTGGTATCACAGAACACTTTACATATACAGGTCTGCAGGTTAAATCCACCTTTCCAGTGGAGAGAATATGATAATGTCCTGATTGAACCCTAGTGAGAGAAAAGCATCTTAAATTCTCTTTGAGCCTCTCCAGAAATCTTTGCAGTACAGCTGGCTCCAGGGCCAGTCTCATCACAACACTGCTGTGAGGGAATGCATTCCTGCAGTAAGTTCCAGGCAGCTGAGTTGAAATACTTGGCTGTATTGGTTGATTCCCATCAGCAAACCATCACATGCTTGTCAACATTTGAGGGGTGCTAAAAGTAGTGATTATGAGAGCATGCAACATAACGGGTTTTTTAAGTTCAGGAGCCCTGACTATGTGGGATGTGAAGAAATGCTTATGTAAGGATATGACAGCATAAGCAAGTCTTCTGCTGCAAATTGTTTCAGCTGGTTGGAAGCTAAGTTAATTCAGGCTGCTCCCTCATGGATAAAAAGTAGAAGGGGGGAAATGTTTAATTTAAAACAAGTGCATGTTACTTTAGAAATAAAGTATTTGGGATCTGGATCTGGAAAGCTGTGCGAGCAAAGGTGTTTCTGGGGCAGATTTCTGCTGTTGTTATTCAAAGTCACTTTCACTGGGGCTAAGCAAGCTTAAAAGGTATTGGACCAAACTGGTTTCTGGAGGGTGGAAGTCAGGGACTGGCTCAGTCATTCCTGGAGACTATATGTAGCATGCCATTGCTAAGGAACATCTGCTTCAGGAAGTTACTGTCTGCATTCTGGTCAGGAAACTAGCACTTGACAAAAATAATCTTTACATCTGCTACTCTGCTCAGTTTTTGTGTCTGGTAGTCCCTGTGGGAGAGCAAGTGAATGATTCCTACTGATTGAGTTCTTTGACATGAATTAGTCAAGTAATAGACTCAAGTATGAGATAGATGTTGCTTTTGTCTAATCTGAACATTGATTGCTTTGATGTCTTTGATCAAGGTTTGAGTTCTTCTCACAACAATATAGAGTAGTGTAAGAGAATCCACCACAAAGCACAGACAATCATTTGCTTATAAATTAAATTATTTGTACAATCACATCTTTCACATACACCAGTGCATACTTTCCTTTGTGTAACTAATATGTCAGTGATATTACAAAATACCAATTGCTATGGAGTCTAGGTATAATGGTCTTCATCTTCAGGTTCCATGAGGTAGCAGAGGATATGACTTGATCACTTTTCAGCCTTGAGGTAGGTTTTGCACTGATTAAATGTTCCATTGCATTAAGAGCTGGCAAAAGCCCAAGGCCAACAGTAGTCCTCTGGTAATTTAAAAATACAGTTTTGTGAACAGTGGATTATAAGGCATGATTTCCCTTAAATTTTGGAGTGTGACTGGGTATTCTTATATCTAATAAAATATATGCTTCATTTGAAGCTTTTTTCCACAGTTTGAACATCCATAGTATCTCTTTCACGAATGTATATTCTGGTGTGTAATAAGAGGTGAGACTATGTTGGAGCTTTCAGCTTATATAGGGATACTTAGTAGTCTTCCTGTATTCCATCTGGCTACCTGCTTTCACAAAACTTTTAATGTCCTTAAGATGCCTGTGATCCTGGCCAATATACTAAAAAGGCATGGAAAGGGGCTAGTCAGTCACCAGGCTGGTACTTGCACACAAAGAAGACAGAACAGTAACCTACACTGTGTTTTCTTGGGAACTCAAACAAAAAAAAAGCGTGACAAACATGCTTTGATGATTTGTATTTAAATCTATTCTCATTTTCTTGCTACATGCTGGTTTTTTTCTTTCTTTCTGATCTCTGAGTAAAGGAAATTAATTTTTTTTAATCTAGTTAGCTATTCCAATAATTCCAATAATCCAAATCATTCCATTACTTCCTCTCCTGAATCTGAATAACCTAAGCTATACACTGATTTTAGAGATGAAGTTTTGTCTCTGTTGGGTGCTGGCATCTTTCTTTAACAAAGAGCATGGTCCCCCAAGCATTCTGTTGCTGTGCCTTTGTATACAGGTTTGCTTTTTGCAGAGCATTCAGAGGATAAGCACTTTGGCTTTTCTTGTTTACTTGCTGTTTGCTGTATTTTCTCTTTGTTTACAATTCCAGCATATTTGAATCCCAATAGGTTAAATGGAAGGGAAGACAGGCATCAACAAGTTAGTGCCTGGCCCATCCAGCACATGCATCTTGCTTTCAGAACAGCCCAGTCATTTTTCACCAATACTTTGAGTTACAATCAAATCTACTTTGGCATCTGTCCAGCCTGCATAGTATGAAGCTGCACAATATGAAGGGACATCCTTTCTGAGACAACAGACTGTTAGTTCAATTATATTTCTGAAATTGAGTTAAATTTCCATGAAATAGGCTTCAAAAGTGAAGAAACCTGTGGGAATGTTGTCATTTTTTTTGTTCATTTGACTTATAGCAATCAGGCATACTAAACGAGATAGATGCATTGTATAAGTGCATGTCCTGTATGTGGTTTATGGCTGTTTATGTTGTGTTTGATAACAGAGTGTTAAGTAAATTGATAGCACTGCCATCTATAGACAAAATAGCGTTCTTGTGCTCAGCTTGATGATGAAGGTGGAGAAGCTTGGACTTCTTGTCTAAAATATTAATAAAGTTATATTGTAACCAGAGAGAAGAGCTCTAAGTTGCTTCTGAATACGATACATGACAATTCCTCATTAATAGTGATCAAATTTTATGTTACTGACCTGGGTTTCTGAAGTGTGACATCTAATTAATTACAGTATCTTTGGGTCAGACTTGGTTACGAGCACTATTTTGGGACCATTGCTGGTCTTACTGGCCTGACAAGTGTATTTCACTAGTCAAGATCATGTCTGGCACATTGAAAAGAATGATGACATTGCTGAAACTCATAGCATTTCAGTCCATTTTTTGGTAAACGGACAGATGGTGCAATTTTTCTGGCAAAGATCCAAGCATCCATATGGTACGATACTGTTCTGTATTAATTCCAGTGTTGTTTCATTGAAAGATGGTGTTCTGGTCAGATGCAAAATGTTCATGCTCAGTTTTTTATTTTTACCTTTGTTTTTCTCTGTTGATTTTTATTTATTCTCAGAAGCATAAAAGCCAGCTTCTCCATCTGCCAGTTTTATCTTTCCACATACACTGACTGTTTATTTTCCTCCTTATCTCTCAGATTGCACACATATCTGGAGAACTGAAAAGCAGCTGTAACGCACAGATTTTGCCATTTCACAACATATCAATAAGGTTTATTTTCAGATTGTCCAACTGATTTCTGTTAGGTGAAGTGTCTGTTTTATTATGTAAAGGGTGATAGAATTCAGATTTTTGATGTTCTAATGCTGTTTTGTTTAAGCATCTACATGGCCACAGAATTAGTAAAGGCTTTGTCTACTGCTAGATGTTTGGTCTGCTTGTGCATAAATGAATGCCACCTTTTTGCCCCTAGGAAACAACAGCTATCACTATCTGTGGGTTTTATGTCTTGTCAACAACTTCTACGTGAATTTTTTATGGGAGTAATAAACTAGTCTGAATAGCACATATTCCTAAATGATCTGAAAACCATTGTAAAGAGAAAAAATGCAGCAATTAGTGTCTCACAAACTAATCGGAATGGAAGAAATAAGGCATATAAAAAACATTATATCACTTAATGACTTAATCAAGTTCGGATGATAAAGATACTTGACAAGATGGGAAAAACCCTGGATAACTACAGTGAAAAGTTTTTGAGAGAAATTGCATGTGAGCTGCCAGAAAAGCAAAAATTTCGGGTCATAAAAGATGCAGAGAGTTGCCATCTATGCATTACTGAAGACTGGGCAAGCTAACACGGTCATATCACAGTTTTGACGATGTCACATAGAACACAAACCACTGTAGAACAGCACTAGATTTTCAGTAACCACACTAAATCCACGTACATCTTGCCTTTTCAGCTCCAAAGTCCTGGTAAGCTGAAGCATTAAAATTGGTACAACTGCATATTTTCAAACTTTACATAAACAGATTTGACAGCATATGCTGACATCAGACCTCCAGTTCTGTTATAGCCATAAAGCTCAATAGATAATGTGATAATAAAGGCAATGAAGGGTAAGACAAGCCTTACTAAAATGAGCAGGAATTTTGCTATCATTTTTACTTCAAATAAGGACAATTCATGAATTTAAACTCCAGTGGGTGACAGGAGCTCTGGATTTTTTTCTCTTCCAAGCATAAACAGACCATTGGTACATCTTTATTTGTCCTCTCACATATCCAAAAAGTGGCATTCTTATTAGGGTGATGATTTTTAATAGAATGAATAACTATATACAAACAATTTTGCACTTAACTGTGGAAGAAAATTACCAAGTAAAATAGTGAATTTGACTGTGATTTTTACAATCAGGAGTATAGAAATTTGGCTAGTATTTTAGAAGTTGTTTATCTGTCTTGAGAAACAGAATTAGAAGTCAGACAGGATTTTCAATAGTTCTCTGAAAGATGCTTAGCTATGTACTTCTGAAAATCCCATCCATACTTAGGCTTTTCAATACCTTTTAAACTGTACTTTTATCAACTTTTCCTGGTTCTATCAGTCAGAGAGACGAAATTTTCACTGAATCAGCAATTCAGAACCAAGCCTTGATAAAGTGAAAAGCAGAAGGTTGTTGTCTCAGTTATATCAAAACTCTTTTACACTGCTCTGACAGCACAGAGAAGCTGTTAATGTTTTTTTCAGTGAATTAGAGGACTTAAATTCAAAAAATATTTTCTAATACTATAAGCTTAATAGATACTTTAGGTCTTAAGCTAATGTTTACCTGGGTCTCTTAGATGTGCAGTCAATAAGAAGATGACAGTGGGCATGTGAATTTAGGCTATCAGGTGACCTGAATAGCCAAATTTGAAAGGGAGCACTCAGAAGAAAAATGCACATTCCCTTGAGCTCTTTTGTCCAGGAGCTGACTCCAGGATGTCAATGAACCGTATAATAAAAATGTTTTAAGGAGAGCTTAGACTGATAAGTACACTTTACTTTCTAAGGCACCATAACAAAACCAAAAGAGAAAAAATTCAACTGTCTTTGTCCAAGAGGTACCTCTAGCATTTTTCAGGGAGTCTCTAAATATTAGTATTCCAAATGGCTCTGCAAATGCAGTTGCATGAGGCAGTGGGGATATGGTGACTTGGGAATTTGACTAATTTAGCTTCTGAGCTTCTGCTCTGAACCTTTGGAGAAATCTTACTTTCTGGTTCCCACTTTAGTGTATATATTGTAGGTGGGCTTTAACTCATAACTTTCTAACATGAAATGCTTGTGTGATCCCAGGGAAGTAAAATCTCATAAAGACCTTCATCTGTCCTCATCCACTTAAGTGTCCTAACCAGTGCTTTGCAAAGTCAAGACATTTCCTACCAAGTGTCCTTGTCCCAGATGCCTTCTCCTTTCCTTGTGTCTAGATTTGAGAAAAGGGTTTAATTTCCTAGTCACCAGCTAAGACTATACCCTGGTAAGATAGGAAATGCTTGGAGAAGGTGGAGGATTAAATTACCTCGTATTGAATAGAAACAGGACTGGGGTTCCTGCTTTCCTGGTGCACGTTCTGCTCATGAAAACCTAGTCCTCAGAACCACCTTCTCTGTTTCCAGGAACAGCTATATTTTTTTAACAAGGTTGCAAAGGCTGTGCTCTGTGCAAAGCTGTCACAACCGCTCAGTTTGTCTCTGTGCTAAGGATGAGCTAAGCCAACCAGAGAGCATCCCAGAGGGATCTAGAGTGTGCACTTTTCCATATCCCTAAATATTTACACATTGGCTGACTAAGTGAACATATTCTGTGGGAGATGCAGTGGTGTGTTGTTAGACACTTAGAAAAAAATATTTCTCCAGAAAACACTGATGGCTATGTCCTCTCACGTTTATGTGTAAGCTCTTTTTACAGTTACTCATTGCAGTACCCAAGATGTGCCAATGTTGTTCTGTATGCACCTAAATGCTACTTTGAGCCTTAAAGTTGACTCTTCCCAGATTTACTAATAACTTGGGTTTGGGTCGTATGTAAAGGTATTTGGCTAAGTCTGACCTTGGAGAGTATTTCTTTGTGCCTTTGTTTGCACTCATATCATCTCCAGTGTGTGACAGGACTGCCCCTTATCATATAGAGCCACTGTTCAACTAGAAGGGGCTTCTTGAGTGCTCCTGTAGCAATAATAACAATAGTAAGTCTTGAATTTCCTTATTTTTCCCTTCTTCTTTCATCTGTGCTCAGATCCCTTTCTTCCCTGAGACTATTGTATATTATTTATGTCATGACTGTACTTAATTACGATCTCCAGTCGGTTTGATCATGCTCATGCCCTCAAACATGTTCTCACAAAAGCCATATAGCAGAATTTTAAATATTCTTTCTTCTGTGCCGTCACCTGAACATGAATCAGGAATATAGTGGATGAACAGGAAATGGTAAGCACTCCTTATCAAATGTGTAGAGTCAAGTATTTTCTCAGGGGGGTTAACTTGTTTACAGTCACTGCTAGTGGTAGGATGCAAGCCTGAAAACCATTAGCCAACAGTTTAAAACTCACAGATGAAAATGTACTCTTCAGGTTTTTATGTTCACAGAAATTGAGGTACACAATTCTCCCGTTTGAATTTGTAACAGGTTTTTTTCAGCTTATCTTCATAATCAGTCTCACCAGCTGAACAGAGGAGTGTCTGTGGATTTCAAAGCAAATTTTGGTACATCTGTAGCTGAAACTGTCTTAAACTCCTATTGAATCAGATAATTCTTATCAGAAGATGATAAGAGGATCAATACTGTCAGCAAGTGCAAAGTAGCACAAAAATACAGTTTGATGAAACACAGCTTCATTGTAATGCAAAAAACATCTCAGCACCCCAGCCATTCTGGGAGTGCATGTGCAGAGTTTGAGTGATTTGAATACAGGATTCCTGATACAATAATTTCTGCCACACATGAGACCCAAGATGATTACTTGTCCCTGTAGGGTAAATGGACCTGCTCATCATGCAGGTCTTGGTAGAGATAATGTATATAACTCTTTGGAAGATTTATTAATTGTGGTTGAAATACTGGGTCTGAAGCTCAAGGGTTAGGAGGAATGGTTAAGCTCTAAAATCACTTGGAAGCAGCTGATTTTAAGTTGCCATGGCAAAGGATTTTCAAACAATGAGAACTTTTACATTAATATCCTTGTAAGCCTTGTTGTGATAGAATTGTCTCTGTGAAGAGCAGTCTCTTTCTTGCTCCTGCTGACACACACAGTGGTAAAATCATCAAGTAATTATATAGTGCTGTAATGACTTTTTGAGTTTCTTCTCTGTGGGTTTTACCACTGGTTTGGAGATTCCAGTTCTGGTAGATTTTTATAATAGGGAAATGAATTATTCAACATTTTGTTATCAAAAAAATTTCAAGATACACCTTATATTTGCAAAAAAATACCAAGGTATGGAAACGGCAGTGATTTTCAATTGTGTTAGTCTATTAATTTTAAACAACAACTGAATAAAACCTATCTGCTTTACTTTTCTTTGACATCTTGGTTGGTTGGATTGGGCTTTTTTGTACTTTCTGGCTAACAGTGCTTGAGATTTTTGCAGCGTTTATTTTGCACTTAGGTTCTACGATCCCCCTGTTTTCCTCCTCAGTGGCCAAAACATAGGTCTGAAAAAGCATGTCCCATCTGAGAGTAGGATGAGGTAAGAAGCTTATTGGTAGGGGAAATTTTTAGGGAGATTTTCAGGCATTTATTCTATTTTCCTTTTGGGAGGAGAGAGTTAGTGCCTACTCTTCTCAAGACAATTTGGACTTGTCCTGGTTGCTACTGGTTCAATTTAATATTGCTGTCCTGCCAAACAGGAGCAGAACCAGGGTCCATTTCAGTGGTTAGCCAGCTCTGGTTGGTCACTCGCGCACATGTTGAATCTCAATGCAGAGAAGATCAAAGGCTGGAATAGTATTGCTGTTTAGCTTTGCCAGCTGCCCAGAAGCTCCCACACAGCTCCTGCAGATAGTACTGGTAACACATTCTGCATGTCAGGGGCTGGGAACCAGTAATACCAGTCTCTTCGCTGCCACATCCCAGAGGCTGCCTGCAACCAGATGCAAAACAGGAAGTTTACAGGTCCAAAAAGGGCTTTGGGGAAACCAGCACTGAGTCTGTAGCAGCACTGAATCTCTGATGTTCACGCCCAGTGGCACTTTGTCATATTGAAATTTAATAGCCTTCAGGACGTAAAGTGAGATGTATTTGTTCTGACACACTTTTAATTAAGGTTTTCATCAAATTCTTTTTAATTTTATTTTTACTTGACATTGACTATTCCTTCTTTGGGATTCCATAGGTCTGGAAAGCTTTCAGATAGTGCTTTAATTGCAGCCTTTTCAATGTAATTATTAGTTGTGTATTACATGGGAATGCAGCCTGTTCTTTTAAGTTAGCACAGTATAAACTCTTCATATTCTTGACTGCTATGCTAATGCACAGGACTGGGCTCTGCACTACAATACATTGTCTCCATACTCTGTATTGCAACACGGACTATTTACTCAGTTTAGTGACAACAGCAGCATACAAGTAATTGGGGCCTGACAATTCTCTATGGGTATCATTAATTTAGTGTTAGATTTTAGTCATAGGAGGTACCCAAATGCCATAACCACATACAAACATATTTAAAGACAAATAGATTGATTCTATTACAGAAATATATCAGATTAATCTCAAATCCATATATTTTTAGATATGTATTATTAGTTATGCAGAACATGGAGTCAACTGATGTGCATGTGTGGAAGAGAATACTTTGTACAGCAGTATGAGGTGTTAGTTGTTAACTCTTTAAAATCAGACAAAATATTTAAGCTGAGTAAAATTAATAATATAGGAAAGCTTTAGAGAGAACTGAGATCAGTCACGAGATTAATGATGTATTTGAAGGCCCCCTAAATAAAATATCTCAAAGTTTAAAAAAAGACAAAATTATGTTGCGAGAAGATTTAGTAATAAGGGGAGGGAACAGATATGAAATTAAGGGTGCTGAATAGTGGGTGGGGATAAGCTCATTTTATGTAACAAGATAATTTAAAAAGTGAAATGCAAAAATAGATGGGAAACTGAAAAATAACTGCATTGCAGCTTTCACATGTTCACAGCTCTCCCAAAAAGCTTGAAGTCTATAATTTAGAGCAGCAGTGAGGAACTATTCACCTGATATGGGAGAATACCAGGGCTTAAATTCTCCAACCTTTCTCCCATCACAGAACTGACAATATGCTCACCACACAAGCAAAGAGCTGGTGTCCCCTGCCTGTCTGTTCGCGTGCTGTGGACAGAAAATGTTGCAGTCATACAATGAATGTGTTTGTTGTCTGGCAATAAGAGGAGCTCTGTAAGCCTGCAGGAAAGTGAATAGCAAGAAGGACAGCATGCTCTTCCTGCAGCCCTTGCTACGCTCCCTTCCCTCCCAGAGGAGATGTGGAGAAGACCTTACAGTCCAGGCTGCTGAGCTGTGGATTTCCTAGGGGATTCAGTCCACACACTCCCCAAAGTGCAGAATGGCTTCCTAGCTTTCAGGTTGATTTTTATTCTGCAAAGCCACAGTCCTGACTAAAGGACTTGGCTGGCTGAGCTGGAAGCGTTGGAGCTGCTATTGATCTGAGTATGCAAGATGGCCATGTATTTGGGGGAGGGAGTGCTTTGCATTAGGGTAAGCGTAGGTTTAAAATAACTATATCCTTTTAGGAGTAGGTAGTGCCATCTACTTTTTCAAATTGTGTGCATTTGGTTTGCATTTTCCAGAGAAATCAGTTTCAGCCCTTTCTCTTTGATACAGAAAAGCAACAGCAATTTCTGTGAATGCTTCTCAGAGGTAGGCGACTATGAATCATCCAGTAGTGGTGAAGGGCATCAGCCAAACATGCACTTTGTCAAATGACTAGAAAATATTTTTCAAAAACTTTTCAGTTGGCTAAATGTCACTGAATCACACTAGCTATATCTAAGGAAATTTGTACTGCCAGGACAGTGTTTTGGTCTGTCATGAGTACCTGAGATTACATGCATCACACAGGTAATAGGTACAATATTGTGAAGCTAGTGTTTCATGATTTGTATGACTAATCATGCAGTGTGTAAGGCTTTTTGGAATATGTATATAGCAGCATACCTGTTGTAGCAATAATGGAAGTGAACATAAAAGATTGATAGCTATGACAAATGAAAGCATGAGCAGAGATGTGGGTTCTAGTTTGTTATGCTCAGTGCTTTGGTCAATAATCTACAGTATACAGCTATTTCTGTAGTAAATAAAACCCTGAAAATACTGCTTTTCTATTACAATGCAAATCCCTTGTGTGGGAGTAATGCTCCTGCAGGAGTGGTACTGAACAGGTGTCATCCTCCCTCACTCCCACGCTGCTCCTAAATCCGAATAATTCGTAGTTTTTATAACCGAGACATTCTAGAAAAAATAATAAACGTACCCTCTGCACAGTATTAAATTAGCATTCTGCATCATATATGACCAGTCCTACAAGACATTTACATGGTATGGTATGATATCGGTATATGTATACATCAGATTATTAAACATGGATGCAGAGTTTTTTGCTAAGTGACAATCTTCTAGTTTGTGAAGTACTGATGGTATTTAAACTGAACAACTGGAAATTTCTGACTTGGGATTAAAAAAATCAAGACTGTGACTATATTACCAGAGCAAAATAAGGTTTATATGAGATTTATATATCGTGCTTTATAGTAGCATTCAGAAATCTGAATTATGTTACGTGTTCATGGGTGCTTGGGGCTTATGAGTTGGAGGCAAACAGTACCAAAAATCACATCTCCACCCCTGTACTTGGTATCATACAGTACTGTTATCCAACTTTAAAAAGTAGTTCCACGTGGTTGTCTCTTGTGTGATCAACAGCAGGATTGGGGTGGAGGTAGGGAAAATTAAACTGCTTCATGACTCAGGATATTATTAAGTTTATAGTGGAAACTTGCACTTCTCTGAGCAACGGTAGCTTGCATCTGGTAGAAGCTTGCACTGTGGCTGATTTCCAGGTATTTTTAAACATAGTAAGAAGACTGCTGCCTATTACTAGGAACAGAAAATGCTTTCCCATCTATTTTGGCAAGGTGCATGCTTTATGGAAATTCGTGCAAACCATTTTTGTAATGCTTTTTGCATGTTTTCCTCCTTTTCTCATTTTTATGGCTTCTCCAGTAATAATGCCAGTTTATATGCAATTCAATTATTTTGGCTGAATCCTTCTTTTATCACTTTATGAATTACCTTGTGAATGAAATAAAACAATATTTTTACATAAAAATACCTTTATTTTGAAGAACTCTATGTCCACCTTTTATCATGCTAGTTTAATATACCATATTTACAGTACCATCACAGAATTGGAACAGTAAAAAACAGTCTATCATGTTTGTTCTGTTTTCATGGTATATGTGAAAGAAGTGTGTCACTTTATCTGGTACACTTACAGGACATTCTCCTGGCTTATGCAGACAATATTTTTATAATTTTATTTGGATAAAGGGTGTTTAATACCAAAATTCTGAAATACTGTTTGCCTGTTCTCCTTTTCCAACTGATTCTTAGCCTCAAATAGTGATTCATGGACAGACTGGAATATGGATATTGAATGCCCAACTTGGATTAAACTAAGCATAACTGAGAGCTGATAATGAATGCTTTTGTTCAAGTGCAAAATAAAAACATCTTGTCTTCTTTATACAAGAAAACAAATTCTGCAATGCAATAGTAGTTGACATTATCCTAACAGTTTAGCCTATGATTCTTCATACAGCAATCATGTTATTGTTTATTTGTGCACAGTAGTCTTTGTCATGGATCAGGCTCCAACTCAGTTAGTCTGTGTAAAGAGACAGTTTATGATGGTAAACTAGCAGTATTGTAAATACTAGCCTCCAGGTATGAGTAAATTCTGGCTTCTATGTCATGTAAATAGTCCTGTGCAAGTACAGATATTAATCAGATAAAAAAGGCAGTATGAGTTTTTGTGTTTGCTTTTGTCCAAGCGCTAAAGTATATGCAATCTCTTTCTGAAATTGTATCAGTCTCAAAATGAGCCTCCAAGCAAACATCTGAACATCAGTATGAACAGACCATTGTTCCAGATAATCATATGCTACAAAAGAACAATCCTGAAAGTTAGGGAAAAAGATTTTTTACAGTATAAGGAAAACTTGAGAGCTTGATGCCAGTAATTTGAAAAGAAAAATAAAGAAACAAACAGCAGCGAAACAGAAAAAGGTAAAATCCACAGGTCTTTAGGTCTAATATGTATCAAAAAATGGCCAACAGCTAAAATGGACTCTTCTCATTATTTCTATAAATGCATAAGATTTCCAACAGAACAGAAAGACTTCCTCTTTAAGAATTATTACAATCTTTACTTAACCTCCAAGTATAGAGAATAAAAATTTCATATTACTGTGTAACTAAGAGAAATGAGATTAGGAAATAGCAGAAGATTCTTTTAGTTCAGGCTGCTCTGCTTGTTGTGCAAAGCAGATCCTAGACTGCCTGCCTTGGAGGGCAAAATATGTTAGAAAATGCAAGGCAACAACCTGAGCTTAGGTATGGCAGATAGCTGAAGCTAGGAGCAAGGTCATAGAGCACCAGAACAACTGAGATAACAACAGTCTTTGGATTAATATGCTCTGGTGCTGAGAGTGCTCATGAACTAATGAGTATTTTAACCATTCCAAAAATACTACCATACTCTGTCCCACTTAAGCATTTTAAATGGCTATAAAAATGCTCATTTTGCTGTAACAAGTGTATTGTAGAAGTATAGAAAACAACCACTAATATATTTTTTTTGTTTCTGCTGAAGACAAGGGCTCTTCTGGATGTTTTGATAAAATTCAGTTTTAGCATCCTTAAGTACTTACTTAAGTACTCAAAGATAAATGAAACCGTGTTCAAAGAACATATTTTATTAATTTAACATTTTATGATCATGATTGTATGATCATTGATTCTGGCAGATGACATGCCAAGAAAATTACATCAGTATAAAATCCAGTCAGTAATATATTAGCAGATTCCTTTACAAAAACGGTGCCATAATTTTTTTAAATGCCTGCAACAGTATTCGACAGGTACATTGAAACAGTATCCTTTTTCAGTGGATAGAGTAGCATTGCAGTATATTTTACATATTGAAGGAGATATGTATCCATAGGTTTTATAGTTTTAGAAAGCACTGCTGACTTTAGACGTAAGCAGCCTTCTTACGGACTTGAAGCTGATGCTGTAAGGGTCTGAAAAGTGTATGCAGCATCTGTCATGCTTAATATGCATAAGAAGTAGATTGTAAAAAAGAGGTTACAATCTCAACAGTAAAGGACTTACCTGGTGCAAGATAAGGTTGAGGTTTTAGATGCTGGAAGGGGACACGGACTAACTTCCTCAAGAGAGGAAGAAGGAATAAGTAAAAAGTTACTCACATATAAATTATGACAGTACATTCATAACATGTATTTTGTTGCTTAGATCTGAACGAGACAAATTCTCATGAGGAAAAATACAGTTTTCATCTCTCCCCAGTCCTTAAATTGAACTTCAGATTGCAAGATGGAAAAATCATTATTAGGGAATTGGTCTAGAGATGAACATGAACCTGATTTTCTAGTTCAACAGAAGACTTGTTCGTCATATAACTGTGTGTGAAAGAGTGCTACCAGACTGTAAATGCATGGCTCTATATAAATTCAGCACAGATGTAAATAATTTAGCCAAATGCAAAGCAGTGTGACCAGGTCTAAAACAAAAGTAATTTCATTATTTTGAACAACCAAGTATGTCATATCACTTGTTCAAGGAGTGTTCCTGATATTTTAGATGTTGGGTAGTATGTTTAGGGTTGACTTTTCAAATTTAAGCAAGTATGCCTTTCTACTTGCTACTCTTGGCATGTCTAGTGAACCCGATTATTGATCTGAATTGAAACAAGTAGACTGATTCAAAAATAAATTGAGATATCACTAGGGCTTTTATCAAAGAGGAAAATATTATCATTGTTTTTTCGTAGATTAGGAAGCTGAGAGCAGATAAAATAAACAGGGAACAAAACAAAAAAAGTAGAAAAAAAGACTAAGAGTATCAGAATTATCCTAATGCAGCAGGTAGTCGTTCTGGTCTGGTGGATATACTCTGCTACAATATCTGAAGCAGTGCCCCTGTTGTGATTCATTATCACTATAGAGCACGATTGGAATTAATAATAACAAAAGACTATCATAAACTGATGAGAGAAATAGGTGTTCCTACATGATTTTATAACTAAGTGGCTAAATAACTGGTTTTATGGAGATAATTCCATTATAAAGATAACAAAAGTAACCTTTACAGATAAGTAGTTACATAATTTAGTCTGGTAGGCAATTATTGGCCTAATTCTCTGCTTATCCGAACAGATAAAATTTCACCAGCAATGACGATGATGTGCCCATTTATTCTAGTGGGGAGCTGTGCACAGTTTTAAATTATCTGATGCTGTCTGAAGTGCCTCCTTGTCTTTGCCTTGTTAGAATCAGTTTCTCACCATTTTCCCACCAGGTTTGCTTCAAAGACAGCTTTGGGCAGCACAATTAGTTTTTGTGGCATGGGGAATGAGCCAGGGATCGGGACCTAGTAGGGTGCTGGCTAGCATCTAAATATGTAACACAGCGTGGTCCTTATTCTTCTTTTGCAAGAGAGTGCCACATAATTTTCACTGATCAGCGGTCTTTGTCTCTTGAGCACTAGCTGGGGAATTGTGTTTCCATGACCATAAATGTTCTAATTGTGCCTGCCTTTACTTTATGTGTGTCACGCAGAGCTGTTACTCAAACCAAAGTCCCACTGACTCACCTCGTGCGCACTGCCTGTGTGCCTGTTCTGCCGCAACACAGCCTGCGACAGATTCAGACAATACGTACTTCTCAGTTTATCTAAGTTTTGTATGCAACATTTTTAATTGGCAGTAAATCCAATCTGGGATGCCTTGTTTGTGCAAAACATAGAGTTATTTTATCATGCCAGAGGAAGACTGTCTAACACTTACTGTGGAAAAGAAATTTTTATTTCCATTGTAGGAGAGAATGGCATGAAAATAATGTTTACAGAAGTGTTTAAGAATCAAGATAACAGTTTAGAAAAAGGGCTAATTTTAGGCTCCTCTGAGTTCCTTAGAACTTTTTAACTTCCTCAAAACTTCACACTCCTAAGGTTTCTACTCCTGAGAATAAGCACAGACAGAAGGATTTTCGAATTTTGTGTTTCAAGAGGGTAAACTGCATTTGGAGCAGGGAACCGCATCTCTTCCTTCCCAGGGGATTCCTCTCTACACTAGGTTATTAGCTACTAGAGCATAACCATGCCCAAATTATTCCACTCTTAGAAATAACTAAATATTGGTTGGAAGAGGAACTTCAACCCCTTTCACCCTCTTTTCAGGTAAACTTCTTAGCCATTAGGTTCAATGGTCCTTACTCACCTTTCTGTTTCTCACTCTAGTTTGGTTTGGTAAGGGGTTTTGGTTGGGTTTTTTTTTTTGCTAAGAAAAGGCCAAACAAGTTGTGGCACCCAACTCCACAGTCCCTTTAAATTATGAAACAGAAATATCATGCAAAGACTAGGTAGCCGGCCTCTTGCAATTCTTAAGAAACATCACATTTGAAATCAATCAAATCATGTTTTCATCTAATCCTTTGGAAAACCTACAGAGTAACACAAAGATAGAGAGAACCTTTGCGATGCTTCTCCTGATTATTATTTTGAAAAAGTTACTGCAATCAACAGGTAAGAAAGGTTACCTTCTTTATACAAAGCTGAGTATATTCTGTACTGTCATTGTACCAAACTGAATCTGTGGTGACATGAATAGCTTGTAATAGCTGTGAACACTTGTGTGAAGTATTACTTCATGTAATGTAGCTCAACTATAAAATTTTTCTCAGTTACTAAATCAAATTTTTGTGTTCTGCAATAGCTGTATTACTGTGCTATTTTCAGTTCTTTACATTGAATGGCAAAAACTAACTTATTAGTGAATGCTGCCACGTAAGCTGAAACTTCCAGAATCATTACATGAAGAAAGACTGCATTATCTTCAGAGACACTCATCACTATTAAGAAGTTTTTGAGTTTGCTGGATTTCTTTAAATTCTATCAGAGTCCCTCATAGCAGTGAGGATGGTTGATAATATAAGTAATAAGAGAGTCATCCCACTAGACTTAATATGAAAACCAAGACAGAGCATATGAGCTAATAGAGCAGGCTGAAGTCTGTAAATCTGGTTTGTTGTCTTTCTAAGAAAAAGATCCTCTTCAGCTTGTCCAAAAGATACTATCTTGATGAAGTAATCATTTGGTGTAAAAGAGTACATGTATGCTAAAGAACAGACTGACTGATCAGTGTTCCCCCTTTTCTTTTATATGTACAATTAATATTCAGTGAGAAGTAAAAAACAAGGGAGCTTGTCCACTGAATTCTGGAAGTAAATTTCTTCATTCAAATTGCAGCCATGGGCAACCATCCATGGAATTCAAATGTTCTGTGCTATGAATCAAGGCAATAAAATGATGATCTGGGTATTTACTGCTCCCTCAAAGTCTCTCTTAAAGAGATTGATCCAATTTTATAGAGCACAATATAAACAGACATGAGATAGTTACCTTCAGTATTTAGGACATAAAGAGAACGCAGAAGAAATGTTAAGGGAATCCAAGTCTTTAATCCATGTTAACAAACCAGGACAAGAAACCTGGTGTTTGTAGTTGAGTATGATAAAATACAGAGGTCCCACAGGTCCTGCACATCTGAATGAGGGGTACAGACTAGTCAGGAATCTTTGGGATAATAGTTAAACTATAGACAGAGCCTTTCCCCTGCTCCTTCCCTACTCCCTTCATAAACAGCAGAGAAGAACAGATTCATTCTGAGTGATCCAAAAGAAGAGCATAACCCGGGTGCTGCTCACCTCATGGTGGTGTGAGACCAGCTGTCTGAGGAATCATGCGCTATGAGTCAGTGCTGTCTGGTATCTGTTCCTCTTGCTTTCCACCCTTCTTTCATACTTGCCTGAGCCCAAAGTTTGATTTTCAACAAAACCAAAGCAAAATAAACAAGCACTGTAAAAGAATTACATGGCACAGCTATTTTCCTGTGGAAGCTGCAGAGAGGGATTTTTGTGTCCAGCACTTCAAAACTCTTCTTTCATCTGATTAGTCTTCTAAATTGCTTTATTTTCTCCCCAGGAGGAAACCTAAATAATAATGGAGAAAAGAGCTTTCTATCACACTTAAATCAGGAAGAGGGCTACAGAAAATTTAGTGATAAATCTTCTCCCAACAGTAAAAACGGTGTAACACAGATTGCAGTACCTAGAAAAATATTTACCAAAATGGTGACTATACCTGTGTAAATGAGTTCACGCTGATCTGATAGTCAGTCAACTGGTACAGTTCTGGTTGGGTTTCCATTTCTGTTTTGATGTTTTACTCAGTTCAGTATGTTAGTGATGCCACTATCCTAGCTCTGAAGAGGACACCAAGAATTTTCTGAAGACTTTATTTTGATTGATTATGACTTCACTCAGTTCTGAAAATTTCCTGGGAAAAATGTCAGGCAAAACTGCAAGTAAAAGACCTTCTCGATGATGCTTTTAAAGCTTTTATCACTGCAAGGTGACAGTGGTTGAAATGGGAAATAATACATAAAGAAAAGGGTCACCAGCAGCTCTGTTTTAAAGCATGCCATTGGTAAAGAGAGGAGAGTAGTGATGTTGCTAAACCCAGGTTCCCAAATTTTTGCTCTTGAGTTAAAATTAAATATACTTGAAGTAATAATAAATAAATTACTCTTGATTTGAATCTTTGGATTCTATGCTTTCAGACTTTTATTTCTAGCCATAAGGGTTAGAGAAGTTATTTTTTTGTTTGAAATACAAGCTGCAAATCTCTGATGATAGCATAATGCGGAGAAACTAAGGCTTCAAGAAATATACTCAATATCTCAGGGATTGTGATAAAATCACAAGAGTTGGCAGAGGTTTGCATACAGGTGATTTTTCAGTCTTACTTCTCAATTGATACAGTACCTACAGGAGCTGGTTACTGGCTTGACTTCAAATACCAGAGTTCTTCAGTGGGCTATGCCCGATCAGTATGCCTTAGAACAAGGTCAAAATTCTGATCCATACTAAAAGGGAAGATGGATGCAAAACCAAACCTAATCCTAGGAATCATAAGCAAGTAGAAAGATTTTAAAAATACATTTATATATATGCATATATATAAAAGCTCCAAAGTTAAAAGTATAAAATTTCATATGATTACTTTGCTGAGTACTTGGCACCTAGTTTGGGGCAGTACTCTTGTGTTTAATATCAGCCTTTATCTCTGATCTTCTAGTTTGCTCATGCCGTGGTGCATGAGCAAGAGGTTGTCAGAAGAAAAGGATTCTGCCTACATTTTGCAGGAAGTCTATAACATTAAGATCAGCTGCATCTTGGATAAAGAGCCTCAGGACAAAATACTAACTTTTGCTCTTGCTGAAGCAACAATTTTTTTAAATTGCCCTTGCCTTCTGATATAATTTTCTTTTTAAAGAAGACCTGAAGGCAGCTCAAACTCTCCTAAAGCAACTTTTATGCTGGTGTATAAAGTGATTTAGAAATCCAAAAACTTTTGGTCTGTTTTGGCAATTCAGTAGAAAATAGGTTGTCATTTAAAGTGCTCCCATCAATTTTTCCCTAAAATGTGTTATGTTTCTGGATAATAATAACAACCTTTTTGAGGTTAGACTGCTTTCCTTCACTTAGGAGATTAGCCATTTTTCTAAGCAAAGAAGTTTTAGCTAAAAGTTTCTGAGGTTCCTAATACAGTATTCTGGCCTAGTCGATAACTGCAAATGATGAAAGGCTTTCTCTCAGCCTTTGTGTTCTCTGGCTGCATGAGAAACTGAATGAAGATATATATGAGATGGCACAGCAGGCTTTTTAATCCTTTAGAAATGGTCGGCAAAGTCACCTCTTTACTTACAAAAAGTAAAACATATAAAGTTGGAGTATACGGGTTTGTGTTTTTTTAATAAGTGTCAATTCTTTTTGTAGTCTACTGTGTTTTCACAGTTAGGGGTTGGGTGAAGGACAATACTTTAACATACTGAGACATGTTTATGGCAAGTTCAAAAGTTTATGAAACAAAGGCGCTGATAATTCTAGGAGAAGCTGGAAAATACAGAGCCTTTGAAAAGCTTCTGTGGGTTTTGCTTAGATCCCTGTCTGGAATTTGCTATGGTTAGAGTGAGAGGGATGGTATGAAAAATAAGTCTGAAATGCTGCAGTGCACTGCATAACATGTTGTAGGCAAATTTATATAACAGAGCTCACTTTAAAGCTTTAAAGGCACTCTAAGCCTTTCTTTTGTGAAAATCTAATTGAGATACCAAATGTGTGACTCAGAGTTTATATTCTACCTGATTCGAGGAAAAGTTAATTGACAGAAAATTGTAGCAGTATGAAAGATCTATTTTTCACATTTTTTACTGTTCTTCTTGCAATCTGCAATTTTTTCTGTAAATATGGTGTTACTCTTTAGACACCAATTCTTAATTGAACAATACTTATCCAGTGAAGGTGAGCAATATCTATGACAAAATATGTAGTAACTGTCTTGCAAAGGAAAATCTAATGGACTTAATGCAAAGTTGGGTCCTCATTAAATAATCTGCTCTGCTGGTCTCTTTTCAGTCGATAGTATAGATACAAGTCCCATAACCTGAAATGGAAGCAAACAAGGCTTCAAACCCCACTGTTCTCTATTCCCCTTAAATTTCCATCCAGTACACCAGCATTTCTAATCAGCCACGAACATAAGTGAGAAAATGGGATACAACCTCCTTGTTGATTCCAGCTTAAAAAACCCCAAAAATTAAATTAACAGAAAGATGGTTGTAGGCTGAGTTACCCAGTTCCTCTGGGCATCCTCATTGCCTTTCAGAGTGAATCAGTCTGAATTTAGCTACAGCCAGAAGGCTCACCCACACCCCAGAGTAGAGTCCAGTTTCCAGGCTCCCACTGGTGATAAGTACTTGAAGGTGTGATGCCCTATAAATGTTTCTGGTCTTCCACCACTGGTTGGTGTCATGACCTGTGAGCTTCTGCTTTACCTTCCTTTGTTTTTGAAGGGTGGATAAGAGTATCTTGGCACAGCCTCAGCTGTATTTTATTTGCTAATGTTCATATAGTTTGTGGATTCGAATAGTTAAGACAGGCTTTCAGAAAAGCAACACGGTTGGAGCTGACAACAGCATGCAACAACGCCTTATCAAGAAAGGAGAAAATATAAAAATGAAACCAATATGCTAGAGGGTGAGCACTGTATAATTAGGAATCTGCAGCTTTATTCTCGTCTCAAAAGCTGTAGAAAGCCATGACTACCATCCTATTTCTGCATTCCCTCAGCTGTTGCTTATTTTCATTCTGAGACAGCATTCCGAGACAGATTCTGATTGACAGAATCTTACTGATTTTCTTCCCCTGAACAAATACAAGACATACATGCAATCTTCTTTTTTTATTGTTAGACTACCACCTTCCACAAACCACCTCTCGTCTCAGAAGAGGTGGTAATATTTCCATGGGCAAAAAATGATTTCTGCAACTATTTTTACAATATTTTGCACTAAATTCTGTGGGGAGACCACCCCATTCATTTTGGTTGTGTGAGACAACGGATGACATGGGAGCCTGATGGCTGAGAATTAGAAAAATGTGTATATATGACAGTTCCCTACCCATTGCAAGCAAACACAACAATCAGAAGTGACATGCAAGGTTACTAAGGCTGAAATACTGGTGTTGCTTGACACCAGTTAACAATGGCTTAACAATATATCCATCTCATCATTTTTTCTTACTTTCCAGACTGTTTTCTTTCTGTGAAATAACATACTAAAACCAAAACTTCTCTGGATTTGAGAATAGAAACCCAAACCTTACCTATACCATGCTTTTGTTAAGCATGCTACCATGCAGTGGGGTGTGTACTTGTGCAACAAGTGAGAGGAAGTGGGATGGTTGTGCTGTGGACTACTGAGGAGCAGGAGGGGATATGGCACATCGCCAGATATGTGGGGCTGGTGTGTGAGTCCACCAGCAGTCCTTCCTCTCTTTTGGGATGGCATCTGGAGTGTCTGCGTCTTGTGAGCAACCATCATCTCACAACATCTGCAGTGCACAGAGTAGAGCCAGAGATCTTTCACAGGACAGTTCATTATGCTGAATTTGGACTCCCAAATGCCATGCAATAGAAGTAAGACTTTCCCACATTTTACAGGCTATGAACTGACATGCCTTGCAGATCTGACCCTCATTCACACATGGAAGATACAAAATCTATAGATTTTAATCACATCTACATGGAATTTAATGCTTCCGCCAATGCCATAATAGATTAGTTACCTTATAGACCCTCTCTAATAAGGACTGCTCAGAATAGATCTGTGCACATATACGGACATATAATAGCAAGTCCTGTGTTCTGCCTCCACAAACAAAGAGCTGAATCATTAGCAAACATATTTCAGGTGAGATTTTCTACAGTCTACAAGGCTGATCACTAGTGAAAGAGCGACTACGTCTGTGATTAGGGGAAATCTTGGTGAAAGGACCAGAGTGACTGTAAACTGAAATTTATGTCAATAGAGAGTAATTTAAACTGGCTCCACTGCAGTATAATGATGCCTTTCCAGCCAAAAAGAATGTGTTAAAAACATTTGAAGCTGATTATTGATGTGTATCTTGGATTATTTCACTCACAGTAATAAAGATATGTAAGGAACAGGGTGTGCTCATATCTGCCAATCTGCTTTTGAGCTACACTTCAGTAAAAAGCATGATAAAAGTAAAAAAGAAGCAGTCATTCCTATTGCTAAGGATTTGTTATTTAAGCATTATTTGTTTCCTCAATCTCTTAGCTTTAGTCATTTGGCTGAAAGGCAAATGCGTTCCCTGTTGATTTATCTCTGCTCAGCCGGGGGCTTTCGCTTTTCGGTTTGATTCCTAATATGGTAGCGACAGCAGATTTTGTCTGACTTCCAGAGGGCTCCTCTCAGCTCCTGGAATGCAGCAGGGAAAGAGTCCTGCAGAGGCCAACAAGGACAGTTGTAGAATTAAGACTAATAAGGACCAGAAAATGGGCTTCCCCACATGTGCTGAAATTCCTGCTTTCACTACTATCTAAATCACTGCTTTTCTCTTACTTTATGGGAAGGCTATGAATTGTTTCCCATTATCCAGCTGACTGGTCTTTCTGGGTCACATCAGAAGGCCTGTTTTTCATGAAGTTCAGAAAATATCTACTTCATCACAATAAATGTTTTTATATTAGTGTATGGCTTGAGAGCATGCTGTCGCAGTATCAGTGGATTAATTATAGAACAGAGGAATAATATGGGAATTAAAAAAAACTTAGTATTTCCACTTTTATTTTGTTTTTCTTACATATTTGATTCAACACTCAACTTTTTAGTGTTCTTAAATATCTGCTGTCAGTAAACTGATTTTTATTTTATTCTTTTTTTCCTTTTAATAAAATCTTCTTCAGGTCTTATCAAACTCACCAAATCTTGAAATGGCCTTTGCTGGTGACATATGAAAATCCAAAGGATTAAATTCCTCTACCAAACAGGGTTTCTAAAAGGTTAATGTGGAGTTGGAAATTAATTTCATTCCAAATTCAGAACAATAGTGTGCAGTGACATGACTTTGTGATAAGCATTTGTTAAAGCTAAATCCTCCCTAAACCCTGCAATTGTTTTCCTCTGTGCTAATGGCAAGCTACCCAGAGACTCTCTCTCTCTCTTTTTCTCTTCTGAGGGTATCAGAAAAGCAAGTTTATTGTTTGCTAAGTCTTTCTTTTTTTTACTTGAAACCTCCATTCTCTTTACCACATTCTTTTTAACATTTGTGATCTTAATTTTTAACAGGGGAATATTTTGTCTTTCTGAAACCCACAAATTTAATATCATTGCTTGCTGATTGCCATTGCTGACTTGTACCGTAAACAGAATTTAAATTCTTTCTTACTGCTGTTGAGTGATTGTCTTGACTTTGATTGTTTACAGACAAAGAAAAAAAAAGAGGTCTATTGTCACCTAGGTACTGACTAATGCAGAATGTTCAATAGGAGTTTCCAGAGGAAAGCTGAAGCATGGGACTCCAGGGAAATTGTTTACTTCATGTTCATGCCAGTGCTTTTTAACAGATGTTAGGGAAATTAACCCATCTATAACTCCAGATACTTAATACCTTTGAAAATCTTTTCTAATTTTGGTGAACATTGCTTGAAAGAGTATTATTCTGTGAGCTTAGTTTCACTGAAAATATTTATATTCTCTGTTATACACAACAAATACTACCTTGGTTTGGAAGTAGTGTCATCCACCTTTCCTTTACTGTGGTTTCAATCTATTGATTCCAAATAAAAACACTTATCAGTTTCACTCCTTTGTCATCCTCTTTCTCCTCTCCTCATCTGATAACCACACTCTGGCTTGTCTTTTCAAATATTCCTCCTTTCAATTCTGAAGAGCCAGAGGGTTTCAGAAATTCATATGTGCTTTATGGATTCCTGGGTTATTTGATTTTAATACAGATCATGATCTCTTGACTAAATTACAATGAAGATCTTGTTTCAATAGAGTAGCACACAGAAATATGTTGAGCTGCCCAGATTCGATCTGGTTTGTCAGTGAAGCACAAGATCAGATTGCTTCACCACTTTTGTACCAAATTGGCTATCCGCTGTATAAATTTGTAACAGGTATCCAAGCTGAAAACTATCATGTACCTTTGGATTTCTGACAGGTTGTGTCATGTTTGACTGCCTTTTAACTTAAAGTGGTATACAGTCAGTGTTGAATCTATCAGTCAAATGTCCATTTGTGCCATTAACTGACTGGGGCAATTTGAAGAACAATTTGGCTACCTTGAGGCATGAGCTATCTGTTGTGTAATCAGAAATACTTCCATCTTTCACCTAATGGCATCATTTTTCAAATTATCTGTCCTCTTCTCTTAGAGCAGGACTAATGTTCTCGGCAGCAGAGCATTCTTAATGCAGATGCTGTTGGCCTTGAATGCTTGTTCTTTTCCTTGAATCTTAGCTCTTAAATAACTCCTAGTCTTGTTTTTTGTAACTTGTCTGGAGTGAAAAAACAAGGTCAATCATTTGATCTCCCAAGGACTTCAGTACTTCCATGACTCTCCAGTGAGTATAATCTCGATGTTACTCCTGTCTAAGTAAAAATTTGCCTTAAGTTTCAGGTCACTGCTTCTCATTATGTGTAATCAACAGGAATGCGAGCAGGCATTCAGCCTCCCAGCCCTTCCTCTGCAAGTACTTGAGTTAAAAATCTGACCTTCAGGCTTTTAAAACCTTGGGGTTTTTGGTGATAGTAAAAAATAGGTTTTCACTCAGTTGTCATTTTTGAAAAACAGATGTATCATAGCTGAACTTAGTTGAAACTGCTGGTAAATTTAGCCTACATTGTAACTTCTCATTCCAAGATTGAGATGAAGGTGTTGTCCATCCCAATAAAATCTACTTTTGATCTTCTTTTCCTTACTGTGGTTAAATTTAATCCAAACCAAAACCAGTCTTCCTAACAAAATTGGGCCATCTGGAATGGCCCCTTCCACTCCTTGAGCAGATGCAGTTCTTGCCTTGCAGTGTTTCAAGAATCTTCTCACCACTGGGAAGCACATCAGCCAGGCTTGTCTTTAGCCTTGGCTCTGAGCAGGGAATAGGGAAAGGTTTCATGTGGCCTCTGTGGTTAAACAGGCACAAAAAAACAACTGTATCATGGGTTGCTTTAGGTTTCATGTATGGGATTGGTGGGGTGTATGTTGAGACAGTAAAGAGTTTGATCCTCCAAGCTGTACTAAAATTAGGTGCCACAAATAGCCTATATGAATTCCCAAACTACTTTCCAAAATCCTGCTTAACAGACATTAGATGATTGGAAGGTAGGAGAAAAGGAGAGAAAGAGAGCTATTAAGTATTTTCTCTAAGTAATTCTGAATGAATGTTTTTGTAGGCTCAAAGCAAGACTACAGCCATGTATCTCCCTCCTTCCATTTACATTTTTTCCTTAAAGCTTAAATCTAACATTAGATGAAAATAATGAAAACAGAACGAGAACTAAGATTTATATAAATATAAACTTCTCAGGTAGAAAAAGTGCTGAGTATTATTTCAAACTGAAACTGAGAACTGGATGCTGATGGACTCCCTTTATACATGCAACCACTGATAAATGAAATGTAGTTTGAAAGTCTTGATATGTTCTTAAAATAAATATCAACTTTGATAAAGCATAACTAGCATTGGTTTCTCAGCAGTGAAGAGTTCAGATCAGGCTGCTTTACTGGTAGTCACTGATGTTGTAAGACTATTTTTTCTATTCCTTCTGTACTGTAGCATTCCTGCTACAGTTAGCTCATTTAGCTCTCAGTGCTATTTCTAGTTAAATAATCTGAATTAAAAAAACATATCTCCTTTAGGTTGTCTGAGACTGAAAACTTACCTGAATGAGAAGAACAGTTTATAAAGTAGAAGCACTAGGTTTTTATTAAAAACAACAGAATTATTTTGTGGTATATTGTTTTGCATTTTTCTGGTGACTCATTTCTATGAGCTAAGGTAATTGGGTGTTTCCTACCCTTTCTATCATATGTAGATAAAACACCCTGTATGCTTTGCTTTTCTTTTTTTGCTATCCTCTGCTTCTCCTCCCAGCTCACCTAATGTTATGTTGGATTGTAACGGCGGGGTCCTTGTATAACAAGGAATAAGTACGCTCCTCGTGCGGTGGTGTGGACAAAGAGAGTTTATTTCAAACTCGCGCTCCCTTTTATCCTTACGTATCATGTGACTTTCTTAACCAACCAGTTTACTAACTCTGGGGCATGCTCTCTTGGCTCTGTACCTGGGCACATCCTTTGTGCCTTTAGATACGCCTCCCATATTGGATGTGAGGGTATGGGATACAGGGTCATGACTGAGTTCGCTGCATTTGAAGGAAATTCTCATGTGTAAAAAATATGATAGTTTGGTGGTTTTGATCTGATGCAGCCCTTATAACTCAGTTTGCTAGTTTTTGAGCGTGTTCCTGCTAAGCCTCTATGGAAGAATATACAGATTACCCTTAAACTGGGTGTATTTGCTTTTGTCCATGTAAAGACAATCACAGTAGTGCCGTGCTGACGTGCAGTCAAGCTATAAAATCTTACTGTGTCAATGTTGACATGAAGAGTCAGTAGCATAAAATGTATGTTCTTACTAGAGTCAATTGCTAATACACTAGTTAGACCAGCTTAATAGACTTTCTCTGTGTTTCAAGTTTGAGTAATTCGTTTGAGTGAAAACTGCCACTCACTCCCATGTGGTTTTCTTTATTACCCAGTAATACTAGAAAGCCTATCTGTCCTCAATGCAGTTTGAGATTAGGACTTGTTTTGCTTCACAACTGCTGGATTTGGGGTTTGGGACCTTTGTGGTGGGTGGGTTTTCGGGATCAGGGAAGTAACCAAAAGAGGAGTATGTTTGTTACCAGTCAGAACTTTATGAAAGGGAAAAAAATGTGTCAGCTGTGTTCAGAGGAAAGAAATGAACATGGAAGGTTACTCCCTACGGCACTAAGTCTCCATAACATTTGTCCTAAGTAAAGGTGTCTCAGTGCTCAGCCATGGCAAAATACTCTTCTTGAATAGGTGTCATCTACGCTTCTTTCTGACTGGATCACTGCCTTTCAGTCAGTTCTTTCGATTGGCACAGCCTTTCATGACATGAAAGAAATCCCTGTTTTGGTTTGGTTTTTTGCTTTCTTCCAGTTATTTTTGGGTGTCTTTCCTTACCCTTGTCTCTGTGTGGCACAGTGATTTTCATTCCTAGCTATATAAGCCTGGAAGCACAGAAAAATATTGTCATGCAAATAGAAATTCTTGACTAACCGAGCCTTTTAAATTCCCCTGAGTTTCTTTCATTCAGGTCCCCTAAAATCTTGATGTTCACATCACCACTCAGCAGCATCCTGGGATTCCTAAAGTTGATGCCTTTCCACCATCATCCAGGATGTAGGCAAATAGCTATATGCAGTAAATATCCTCAGGAGCAGAGGGTCAAAGATGCTGCTCACACAGGCAAGATGAATGAGGGCACTTAATGAACCTCGACCTGGCACCAGCCTTCACTCCACTGAGTAGCTGAAAGGAGCACAAAAAATACAATGTTATTCTCAGCAGAGCAGACTGAGAACCCATTTCACCTATCTTATAACCTCGTCTTGCTCTCTCAAGAGGTGGGAAATGTAGATTTGGATTCCATCAGCCAACAGAGAGCTCTGGAGAACATTTCCTAAATCAGCAATAAGCAGTTTAACCTCTTGGCTATCAGCAAGAGGGGTGGAAGGCAAAAGCCTGTGTTTAACTGCTTAATTTTCTAAAAGAAAATAGATAAACAAAAAAACCCTAAGCTAGCATAGCCGTAGGAAAACAGTGGAGACTTGAAAACATGAAGTGTAATTCCTCTACATCATACTTTACTCAGGTGTATTGAGGCAGCTCTCCACCCAGGTGTCTGCCCTTCCAAACCCCAGCCTTTGTCACCTGATGCTCCCCATGTGCTCACTTTTTCAGCCTGATTTTTGGATTGCAGCCTCCACTTGGCAGCATGTGCCTCAGTGAGGCAGGGCAGTTCTGCCCCCAAACCAGCTCAGGACTGGGGGACTTCAAGGTGCTTACCAACAGTCCAGTGCAGTACATCATTATGTACCCAGCTGCTGTTGTTTTCTGCTAAAACATCCCACAAGGTCTGCTCTTTAACCTTGGGTTGTTTGGGGTGTTCTATATTCTGTGCTTCTGCTTCTCTCGTCATTCTCCTGCCTGTTGTTATTCTGCAGTCCATATGTATTCCCCCTTCCCTCCTCCCAAGTTCGCTTGAGGACAGTCTTTTGAATCTCTCTAAGCCTCTATGTATTATCTTCTGGTATTTTCAGTGCCACTAATTTAATAAATAAAAATTTCTTTTTTTTTTTTAACTCTATATCATCAAAAGGCATTACCTAAATTCTAACTCAGCAGTCTGCTGGAATTTGCTGCCTGAGTTATTGCCAGTTTGCTTTGATTTCAGTCTGGATTCCTACACTGGAGAGTCTGCCTATATCAGCAGCCCAAATTAATACCTCCCCACCATTTGATATTAATGCCTCCTTCATCTTAGTTGCTATTGTATTCTTTCTATTTGTATACAAGCATTACATTACAATATGCTTTTTTTATTTCTTTATTCATTATCTAAGATTGCAGGTGTCCTTCTCCAGTATGTTAAAGTTTTAAAATGTCATGTTATCTCTCCCCCCTCCTGACTACATTCAAGCTTCGTGAGCAGTCAGTTTCTTCCCATTTGGTGCAAATGCAGGGGAACAAGGTTTACTGCTTTGATGCATGTAGTTTCAGTGTAATCACACGAGATGCTTGGTTGAGTTGCTTTGCTTTTCCATGAGTTTTCTGTGTTTACCCACAGCCAAAACTCACGGTGCAGTTTCCTGTTGGTGCGACCCCATTTGTTGAGCCTTATAAAACTATTTGTATTGCCTGTGTGTAGCTGTGCTGAAATGAACCCTTTGGATACAAGAGACAGATCAGCTGCCCTTGCTCTGGCAGTAAACTTAATCATAAGCTCATAAGCACTAATTTGTGCTGGTTTTAAATAAGAGTTTTGGCTTCCTTTTTTTTTTTTTTTTTTTCAATTTTCTGCTACTTTCCCCATCTGGCACTATAACATTTGTTATGTTTCAGTTGGAAGCACTGTGGGTGGAATTTCAGACTTGAGAGCTGGCTGAATAGCCCTTAGGCCACTGTGAATGTTTCTGTTTCCACTGTCAGCTCTACATGTTCAGCAACCTCAGTATGGGATTTCTGAGTGAGGGAATCATCAGCTGGCTGTCTGTTTTATAGCACCTCCTTCTTCCCAAAGCTCCCTGGTTCTCTGAATTCAGCATTTCAATAGCAACTTGACAGTCATCTAACTGTACACCAGTGCAGAGTTGCTACTTTGAGACTACTTTGCCACACTCTCCATTTAACTCTTTCCATTATAGGCATTCCCCATCATAAAAGGATTCCTAAACTCCATTATTCCTGTGAGAATATGTCTAATGTTATTGAATGTGAAATCACAAATATTTTCATTTATAAATTACCCAGTCTTACAGCATCTTCTTTTGAAGATGCTGATGGAAATAAGGAATCCAAAGTCATCTAACTTGTTACACTATGACATATAATATGAGCATAAAAGGGCCTGATGGGAGTGTGCTTTATGTGTGTGTGTGTGCACTGCATCTGGAGCAGTGCATGGGGCACAGGCAGGCATTAGCAAGTGTGGTATGAGTCTTTTTAAGCTAAACTGTTCACAGCTATCATGGCCATTCGGACAGCTCATTTGGACTGCTTGCAGTTTATCGACTCCATCCATGGCCAGTACCCTACTGGGTGGTGTTGGGAGAATCTCCCAGGCACACCACTCAATCCTCAGCCCTGTAGTGAAAGTGATTTTAAAATGTGTTTTGCTGGAGTCAGGACTGGCATAGATTCTGCACAGAAACCTACAGCAAATACTTCTTGCTACCTACCTCTCCCTTGTATTGATCAAATACTGGCTACAGCTAAAGACTTGGCTCATAATATCAAGTAATCTGCAGCCTGGTGGGGTTATGGAAACTATGATGAGAGTAGCTCAATACCAACATTAGCTGAGAATTAGACATTATGTAGCAAATAAGCTTTAAAAAAAAATAATCACAACAGTCCTGTTATTAAGAAAATCTGTTAAGAAAAAAACCTCACAAACCATACATTTTATGCCACAAGAATTGTTTCTAATGAGAGTGTTTTCCAATATTTCCCTTGAGACATCAGCTGCTCCATAAAAATAATGTACCAACTTTAATTTGCTCATTTGTGGAGGAAGGTAGAAGGCCTAAGAGCTTGTGTCAATGAATATAAACTACAACTTCTATGCAGGCTAGAAGGTAACATAGCACCTGTACTACTTCTTAGTCATTGTACCATATATTGTTTCTTCCCCAGATTGTTTCTTTCCCCCTCTGGCTTTTCTTCCTGTTCGAAGCTTTCCATTCATCTGAAAAATACTAGTTCAGACAATCCAGGCACAATATCACTCTAAACTCATTATTTCAGAGACTTTAATTAACCCCTCTTATCCAAGCATGAATAAACAAAACAAAAAAAAAAAGTCAGGGGAAATTATCCATGGCCTGGATGCCACAGACATCATGTGAATCATCCCTCTCTCTCAGGAGGAAGGGTTTATATGCCCACAGAGGAAGAATGTCCCATGATTCTTGGGAAAAATCAGCAAATCTATGGGAACTCCAAGGAGAGTGCTTCCTGTTTTGCTTTGCTCTTAGAGCCCTGCTGCTTTCCACAGCACAGCTCTGGCATATGCTGCTGTTACAAAGGCAGAAGCATGCAGGTATTGCTGATGCTGTCAGCCTTCATCCCGGGCACAGTCTATAGAAAATTAAATCTTTTGCTTAAATTAAATGGCTGTTCTCCCTGCTGCTCGCCAAGAAGGCTTTATCTGAAGCCTATTTGTACCAAATAGGAATAGGTGAAGGGTGCAGTATTGAATCCAGCCCTGCTCCAGCTCTGGTCTAAGGCCTTGGCTTGGTCTTTCCTCAGCTGATTATGGCTCTTTAGCATGGAACTAATGATCCATCCTGCAAGTCACGTCTGTCCTAACTGCATTTTCACAGCTATTTGTAAAGCTGCATTTCCAAACCTGATTTTCTTTACTTCTTGGATCAATTTCCAAGATCTTTGGGAATTCATTCTGCTTCCTGGAATGGAAACTCTACTGTCCACTGACACCTTTGCTCTAAATGTCAGTGATGTTGGGCCTAAATTTTCTTCTGATGGAGGAAAAAAACCATGCTAATGAGCACCCAGTTATCTTGAACATTTTGAAGACAAAAATACAGCTGGAGGCAATTCTGGCATCATATTTCTTCTCTGTTTCTACATTTTAGTTGAGAACATCTCATTACAGTGTTTTGTCATATGAAACTATTCAGCTGTATCTGTGACTAGTTTGTTCTGGCTCAATTTTTTTTCCTGTTAATCATGTTAGGCTTACTCAAAGCTTGTAGAGGGTTTTCTATGATCCCACTGCACAGAGCTGCATGGCATTTTTTTCTTTAAAACATTAAGCTCCACACACACACAGTCTCGGGACTGTATTTGCACACCCAATCAATTCCAGTGTTATTCCTATATCATTTTTCAAAATTATCAACTTCTAGGTGCTTTCTTTTCATATTTTGATTAGATTATAGAAGCCTTAAAATTATTTTAAAAAAGATGGGCACTGTCCTTCTGTTTGCATTCAGAATAAACCGTTGTATTAAAACCATCCCAAACCAAGTACGTTGTTGGTGCTTTTTTGCTGAAGATCCATATAAATGGAAATTTTTGTGCTGAATTCTCTCCTACCTATGTAAAAAATGATTTTTCATTGATTACTGATCCCTATACCAAATTTTTTATCTTAAAACCCACTGAGAATCAATTATTCTCAAGTTCCACCTTTTCCTCACATATTGTCATTTGCCACAATTTTCTTTTCTTGAGTTGTGGTATTTTTTTTCCACTGTAAAGTTTGCTTTTGTAAAATCTCTAACAATGAAGTCCATCTCGTTTACACTGTGTCTGCAACTAGTCATTATTATAAGAGGGTTTCAACTGTGTGTATATATATATATATGCCCCATGGTCCAAATGACTCCAGAAGTCTTGATACAACATACCATTTCAATTACCTTTTAAATAATGTATTGGCATCTGATTGCAAATTTCAGGAAAACAAAATGTGTCAACTGGTTCCCCAGTGCTTTAAAAGCTGTTCAGCTAGCCTCCATTGAGACATTACTGTAAAGTCTACAATGTACAATTAGTTACGAATTTTACATCTTTTTAGCATTCATGGGTAGACCGTTAATGAGGGAATAAATAGCACAATTTTATTTAATCCCACACACTCGTTAAAATGAATTATTAAGCAAAAGACACACAGCTATTCTGTCCCCTTTGGCGCAGGGACATCTGGATGCAACATCCTTTCTTTCAGATAGATGAGTGAGGTCCAGCCACAGATACTTGTGGATGTAATGTGGTTCTAAATCCCTGTTTACTTGAAAAGAATAAAACTGTTTGAAAAACCAGTGATGTTCACTCATGGAGAGAAATTAGTATTTTGGTGTACCATTTATTTGAGTAAAGATAGATATTTACTCTGGAATAAGATAACTATCCAGAGATGCTTATTTATTTTCATTGGCATCAGATGTAGACATTTCTACGTGGTCAAAAGAGTTCTGCCCTTTATGCCCAGGCTAGGCACTTAACAGACAATTTTTCATTGCAGGGCTGTACTATCAGTTCTGTCATCCTTACTAGTCTCAGTTATTCAGTGACACTATTTACATATTAAAGTATTACTCAGCATGAGTAATGGTGTCAGCACAGAGGTTATATTGCAGGTAGAGAGATGTTTCCATTTGCACTAAACCTCATCTCACAAAAATCACTGTAGACTGACACTTCCCAAAGGTTCTGCTTTCTTTTGATTAGCATCCCTTCTTCCAATAATTGACTCCAAGCAGTTCTGCTTCTGTTATTTGGTGGAAGAGAATTATTCAGAGATTTATTCATGTAGTCACAAGAAAGTCTGTGCTTAGGTATTAGGTTTTCTGTATGGAGTGCAAGCAAATAGATTACTGGGGAGTTGAGGGAGTTAATGCCATGGAATATGGTCTTCTCCCACGGCCATGAGTTCTCTGGGGTCAGGTTTTGTTCTAATACCAGCATGTAGACAGAAACTGTAGAAAGTCAATAGAAGCATATCATTTAAAGTAAACATACACGTAGATGTACAAGCACTCACATATACTGATTTCTAGGTTAAAAATTTTTTCTCCAAAATATGGATTTTTTTATCAAGATAGGAATATTTCTGCATCACTTTGTAAATCATTATTGTACAGTTCCTAATGGACATATGAATAATCATCAGATCTGTGTATATTGTCTGTGCACAGTAAGGATTGGCTTATATTGCCTGCATTTATTTTAATAGAATTATTCCATTCTAATCCCCTTCATAATAATGTCTTACTGTACTGTTTAGCCTTCCAGCTCATTCTAGTTACTTAAATTATATTTTGACAGCATCTTATCTCATTTTCATATCTTAACATTCTACCACTTACTCCTTGACTACTGAACTTTCTTAATATGTATTACCTACACCTAAACCATCATTTTCATGTTAACACAATTTTGCATTCTGCATGGAGCCTCAGCAAAAGTGATAAGCTTTTCTCAAGTATCAAGTAATGTTGAAGGAGTCCAGATTTGCCCGTTTTTCGATCTTCAAAACCGTGTGTGTAGTGATGTTGAACTCAGTATTAAAAAAAAAGTAGACCTCTGTTGGCTTTTTGCTAGCATTTTGCTCTTCACATGATACTCCTTAATTCATTGTGCAGCCACACGGAACCCTTACAATCCCCTGTCTTGCCTCAAGCATAAACCTACCCAGATTTAATTTCTGTTTGAACTTGAGTCTTTTGAGGGGGAAGGAGTCTTAACCCTCTGTTACAGAGAGTTCACCACAGACACTGAGAAGCTATTCCAGCTGTTTCAATCTTACTGCTAAAATATATGCCTATTTCTAAGTTAGAATTTGTCTAGTTTCTTTTCACAGCCATTGGATCTTATTTTACCTTTGTCTGCTACCTTCATTGAAGAGTCCACTACCAAAATTATGCTCCTTTCAGAGGATGAAGTCACTCCAGTAACTTAACTATCCCAAACATCTGGGTCTTCCATGGAAAGGCATATTTTGACTGTAGAAGAGTGCAATTACTCTTCTAAACATTAATTTCATTGCACAAAATTTCAAAGTCACAAAGCATGGTTTGCTCATAGTAAGTACAGTGTTCATTTGTCCTTCTGTAGCCCTAGCCTTTTCTCAGGAGGGAAAGGAGAAGCCCTCTCCTTTGATAGTTTGCACTCAGGCTCTTTATGCTGCAGGTGACTTGTAGCTGGCAGGCACTTTACATAGCCTTTACCATCTCACTTGAGGGAAGGCTTGCCTTGATCTGCAGCACAGTTCAGCTGTCTAAAGCCAAAGAGATACCTACCCAAATTTTTCTGACAGTACCATACAAGTTGTTAAAAAGGATGAGCTTGAGATGTTTCAAATGGTGCTTTGTAGTACTCCTAAACAGAAAAATAACTGAGCTCAGTGAAGGTACTGCTAACACCACCGTGAAAGTTTTGCTTGCACAAGAAATACCTGATTAGGTACCAAATGAATTCTGTTACTTCGCCACCAGAAGTCGTTCAAAATAACAATGAGAATTCAATAGCGAGTGGCAAACCACATTTGTGAATTAAACTGATACCGTGGCCTCCTCCTTACTCTGGCTGCATGCAGCACTAAGGTAGGGGGCTGGTATTTAAGGGGCAGAGACCCTTCCTGCACAGCAATCTGGCCGTGCACAGACCCATGGACCCTGCGCTGTGTCGCAGCTCACCACCGGGAGGTCACAGGATGGGAAAACCATGGTGCAGCACCTCCCCAAGGAACAATGGGAATAGCTACCAGGAGGTTGCAGAGCATCCAGACACTCCAGCCCTGTACCCATTGTATGTGCATTTTGCAGCACTCACCGGTCTTGGGAAAACCACCCCACAACCCATTGCTAAGAAATGCTTGCAGTACATAAATAATGTTAAAGTAAAAACATTTCCAGGATGGTTAATGAGCTATGGAACAAAGTTAGATGGAATTTACCTCTCCTTTGCCATGTTAAGGAGATAATGCAATAAATATTTTGTACCTTTTTCCGTCAGGAATGTATCACAATCATACAGGACTTTTTCTACAGTAGAAATGAAGACTTTGTTTAAATACAAGCTGTAAGGGTTTTCTTTTTTTTAATCTACTTTTACATGTGTGGGATTAAAATTTGTAGAAAAGACACAGAACTATCCTTCTTAGCTCTACTTCTTCTCTTGAATGCTTAGATCCCTATGTGAAGATCCATCTGATGCAGAACGGTAAAAGGCTGAAGAAGAAAAAGACTACAATTAAAAAGAACACTCTGAATCCCTACTACAATGAGTCTTTCAGCTTTGAAGTACCCTTCGAGCAAATTCAGGTAATGTCAAACAGTGTTTTGTCTTCTCTCTCCATTCCATTTCTCAGCCCTTATAAATATTTAGCAGGAATCTTGTTAATTATCACGTGTGCATGCCTTCATTAGCACCTAGATGCCAGTCCTGTGCTGAGTGTGACTGCTTCAAGAGGGAAATGATAAAATGTAAAGTACTTACAAAGTTTTGATTCATCCGTGAGAAATGAATAACTGACATTTTCTGTCAACAGAAATGGATTTTGGAAAAAAAAATCCACAGGGAGATAGTGAAAGAATGTGCCAGCAAAACGGTATAGGGATAAAAGAAAAGGCATATATAGCATTTTTTTCCCAAAATTATTTGAAATAATAAATTGGCATCATCTGTTAAATTGTGTTCCTTACTCATTTATTGGCCCTGTTCTTTGAAAGCACTGCAGCATACTTCTTAAGTAAAACACCTAATTCATCCAGAACTTTTTTTCAGTTATTCACTACACTGTGACAGCTTTTTCAGTGATTCTTACGTCCCTTGGAAAAAGGTATTTGAGAATCTCAGGGGTCAGTACTGCTCTCTTGGCACCTCAGGAGAGCTCCAGCAGTTGTCCAGAGCCTAAAATTAAGGGTCTCGGAAATCAGCACAGTGAGCTGGAAGTCACCTACATTAGCAGTGGGAAATACCAGGACAAGGCATTGTGTAATTCTTTTCAGGGACTATGACCTGCCTTTTGGCTACTGGGAGGCAAGTAATCTCTCATAAGGGAGGTTTAACTTCTTTTGATGTTAACTGATCTTTTATCACAACAGAGAAGCTCTTCTTAACCATCTCAGGAGGCATGTGAGAAAAGAACTTTATGGTGGCTTGCCACCCACCCATGGAGCCCCAGAACCTTGGAAATGTTAAGCAATACAACAGCTTTTCTGGGTGGAGCTGAGTGCGGAAAATGTCCTTTCAGGGGTCTCCTAGTTTGAATGACCATAATTAAAATAGTCTGGTAATACATCCTTTTGTGGCTTGTAAGAGAGGGTTAGATATGAGTCAGGTGCCAAAAGTTTAAATGGGTTTAAATGGCTTGGACAAAATTGGGAGCCCCCTCTGGATTAGATGAGAGCATGGTATGGGTTTTCACACTCTGTATCTTGGATTTTGATAGTAACTGTACTGGAGAGAAGCCTGGGAGCCAAGGCCTATATTTCAAGTAAAACTGTGTCCTTGCATTTTATTGACTTGGTACTGACAAACATAATAAAATTAGACAAGGTGAGGCAGTAGGAACAGTGACTTGGACATGACTAGTCTGTTTACAGTTTCTTCATGCCCTTCAGCATATACAGGTGTCTATGGACTCTAGGAATCAAAAAGTGAGAAATCCAGTGGGGCCTAATTTCCCTTGATTTTAATGAAAGCTGGTCTATGTGCTTGTGAAAGACCTCATAACAAGCATCAGAGACCCAGAGGCAAAAAAAAAAGAGATGAATCAAATCAAGTCTCTTTAGCAATTTAGGCAATGAATATTTTGATTTCTAAATAGGGACAGGATTGAGGAACTGGAATGGGCACCTCCAAATAACCAGATAAGAGCTTTGGCATGGTTAGAGGCATTCTGTAGGTACTCGACCATTTTGCCTTCTAATCCTAAGTCATTTTTGTAAGGTGGATATAGGTCCTTTAAAAAGTATTGTGGTTTAGATGTTTAAATTTTTGTCTTTTTTATATATATAATTTTATTAGAACTACTTTATAGCTCCTACTTGAGTATATAGCCCAAATTTTAAGTCTGCAATTATAGACTTTGGTCATATGCCAATGTATTTTGGAGTTAGTTATAAAAGACTGTATTTAGAAGTTATGTCATTATGGATACTGAAGTGATTTCATCATTAGAAAAACACTTTTTAAATTATATTTAGACTTAATATGGTAAGGATTACTGGGAGTTTTGGGAAATTCAAGTAAAAGCCATTAAGCAAACTTATACAAATTTCTTGATTGTTGGAGAACAAAGAGAAGGGAGGTTATGAAGAGAAAGCAGCTCAGTAGTAGTACATACATATAATTTTAAATGAGCCAAACATTAACATTTTCAACAATTTAATAGTGAGTATGGATTCTGGCTCTTAAGGGAAAGAAAGTGATGTCTTTAAGGGTAATGGGAGAACACTACTGGGAAGTCAAATCCTGTTGCTACAGGCAGATCAGGCATGTGTTTTGCCACAGCAAAACAGACTGCCTCTGTAGGTAGCCATGTCTCCAGGCCCTTTCAGTCCAAAGGGCTTAATAACACTGGGAAACTGCTAATCCAAGTGTTTATTAGGAGAGGCAGTGCTTTCTACCAGCACCTCTTGGGTTTTGCAGTACAGCTGCTCCTTTAATATATGGTACAAAGGCAAAGAGATGCTCACATTTCTCTGTAGGTTTAGGCCAGACACCACAAGGTGAGAATCATCTCGGAGTTAATCATCTGAGCTAGCTGTTCTTACATTTTTATAGAGCAAGGAAAAGGGTCTTTCATTTACAGTGCTCATTTTTGTCTTACAATTAACACTAAAAAAATCCAACAGTAACTAGCCTTCAAGCTTCTAGGCACAGCAGGCAAGCATTTTTTGTACTGTAAATAAATAGTCTCATGCTTACTTTTTATATCTGTGATTGTACCAGGCATCTAAAACATAAGTGTTCATTTGGGGAGGTACCATTAAAAGAGCATGTATTGCAAACAGCAACACTGAAACATGATTTTGGCATCTAGAAATACTTGTTTCAGGATATTGCCTTTTATCCTGAGTGCTCTGGGGAGAGAGAGTCTTGAGTTTGATGTACATTTTTGTCACCAGCAACTATATAAATACTTTAGTGCCTGTTGGACTCATCTCTTTCTCTGGCTCAGTGATTTGTACAATCCTGTAAGGGAATGGACTTTGTAATATAAACCTCAGGAGCCTGGTCTTGCTACTTTTAAAAGATAATCCTTTTACAAGCACTGAAATTAATCATTCTAGTAATAAGTCCAGATTGTAGATATATTTAAAGCCTTAAGTTTAAAAAACTGATTCTTGAGAATAAAAGATTTTTCTAGAAGAAATGTTTTTCAGGGCTTTTCTTGCTCTTATTCAGGAAGCTCACACTGTAATAAGAAATCAGGAAAAGAACTGTATGTTCATCTTTAAAAATAAATCTCTGTAAGGAGAAGTGTTTACAATTTAGTAAAATCAGCCCAAGGCTATGAACATCTTAGGTGCTGTTGGGGAAGAACACCACTCCACTGAAGGAATAGCTGTATATGCTCTTTTGACAAATATTAAAGACCTGGAGGAGAGGAGTGTTTGCATGTGCACACAAATGCATACCCAAAGCTTGGCTTGAACATCTCCCATTGTGCCCCAGTCTAAATGAACGGAAAATTGTCTGTGAGCTGTGACAGATGGGCTCACACAAACTTTGTGGGACTAGTTTAATTCTCTTTGCCAGAGGTCACCATTCCTGCAGAAGTAACACTCCCAACATCAGCTCAGTCATAGGCACTGTCACTATGTCAGAGCCCCGAGACAGTGGAGTTTTTACATCTTTTCCAACTTTCATGAGTGTGCAGCCTGTTTTCTAGACTTCTTTATAAATATACAGAATATACATGGTATACACACACACGTGTGCACATGCACACACACACAAAGAGCAGGGTACATGTGTGTGTGCATGTGTGTCTATGTGTTTAGTAAGCATAAGGGCTATCTTCTGAATTTATCCGCAAATACCTGACTAGCATGCTGGATGGATGGGTAAGAGTTGTTTAGAAGCAGAAAGGCAACTAACAAAATGGAGCACAACATCGCAAACATTAATTTGGGGTAGAACCATTTCTGAGCTTTAGCTTTTAACTTATTTACTTCTCTGTAAGTATTATATTAAACAGTAATGATGTGTTAAATTGCACAACTTTTGAATTACCTTACCTGTAAGTTGTTAATCTGTTAAAGGAAAAACAATCAACCCCAATGTCCATATGAAGCTCTTTGATGCAAGGGGGCGAATTAGAAGTTAACAGGGAGGTTGTAAAGTTAATTTGATTTGAAAGGCTTACAAAGACAAAAGTTTGAATTTGCTTCTCACTAGAGGAATCTGCTCAGGCTGTCACACACCCCCTTCATGGCTTTTCCGCTGCAATTGTCTTCCCACATTTATGCTTGCCCACCTTCCCTTTAAAGTCATACTCACTGATCTTTCTCTGTCTCATTGTAGAAAGTGCAAATTGTTGTGACTGTTTTGGACTATGACAAGATTGGCAAGAACGATGCCATCGGAAAAGTCTTTGTGGGCTACAACAGCACTGGAGCGGAGCTGCGGCATTGGTCAGACATGTTGGCCAACCCCCGGCGGCCCATTGCACAGTGGCACACCTTACAGCCCGAGGAGGAGGTAGATGCCATGCTGGCAGTCAAGAAGTAAATTAAATTAAATTAAATTATGAAGAAGAAAAAGAAGAAGAAGCCTTTCTGCATTTGCCCACATAGTGCTCTTTAGCCAGTATCTGTAAATACCTCAGTAATATGGGTCCTTTAATTTCAGCCATGTGTTCCTGACACGGATCAGTTGTACTTTTAAATTCCCATTTTAATTTGCACAAATTTAAAAGTAGAGAGCCTTTTAAAGGCGCTTCATTTCACCACTGTCCCCCGATCTACTCTTCTTTTAAGCAATATGATGTGTAGATAGAGCATGACAGAAATTATTTATTGTATGACACAGTTGTATATATACACCAGTATGCTGAGAATTTATTTCTAGTTTGTGTATTTGTATGTTGTAAGCGTTTCCTAATCTGTGTATATCTAGATGTTTTTAATAAGATGTTCTATTTTAAATTATGTAAATTGACTGAGATATAGGAGAGCTGATAATATATTATAGGGTAACTATTGTATCGTCTGCATTCCAGAAAAAAAAAAAATCCAACTTGTAAGGCACTAGTAGTGTTACACTGACATCTTAAAGGACAACTTAAATCTGAGCTTTCAACTGGACCATCCTAATAGCACACTTCACATCCACAGTGAATCTTGGAGGGGCAAATCCAACTGGGTAGACATCTTTCACAGGCAACTTAGCATGATCTGAGCAGTTCCATGGCTGACCTCAAGGAGATGTAGCCAGAAGCCAGGATACAATTTTTTTGTATATATTCCAAAGCAAACACAGACTGAAATGGCTTTAGATTGAAAGTTGAGGAAGCAGTTCCATCGGAGGCAACAATTTCATCTAACATACAAAGATAATTGCAGAGGTTGTGCAGGGAGGGGGAGGAGGGAGATGCAGCAGTAGCAAAATGCTGCCATGAAAAGAAGAGTAGCTCTCCATTATCACCTTTATACAAAATTTGCATACTGTGAATTCCATCCACGATTTCACATTATAATGAGTTTGCACATTAGAATTTGTAACAAAATATTTTATTATACTAACTCAGATTAGAAGGAATGCAGAATATTTTTTAGACACAGCCGTGTGAGTTTATTATACAAAATAGTTTCATGGTAAACAGACAGTATTGTAATCCCATCAGAAGATGACAAAATTTAGCCATAGTTCTAAATGCACTTCAAAGTAAGCCAAAAGAGAACAGCTAGTGACCTTTTATATACTATTTATACTTAAGTTTTAATTTGTCCTTTAAAAAAAAGTGAAAACAAAGAACAAGTTCTAGAAAACTGAAGTAACCTCTTCTGTATACTAGATGCTCGTTTCAGGAGGAGTTTTTAAATGTTTTAAATGTTATTATGTAGTAAATGGCACTATTATGAAGCTATTAGTCATTCCATAAGAGTCTTGAAAGACTGCTCTGTGTATCACTGTGACTGCCGTGTGTGCTTAGAAATGTAGTTTTCTCAGTGGATAGCAATCAATTTATTCCGTAGTGATATTGTAATAATACTGCCATTCCCTTCTACTGCACTGCCGAAGGAACGCGTAGCACAAGCAGTTCTAGTTACTATGGACCAATTTAGAACTGGAGAGCTATGCGGGGGACAAGGATGCTATAGCGAATGGGTTGACCACGCAGCATTTTGTCAAGCCCTGTGCAATACTCTACATTTCAACTGCCCTCAACCCCTGCTGTTTTATGTAGACAGTCATCTTATAGCTACCCAGCATGTCATCTCTGCTCGTACCATCTCATCAAGTCATTTAGGGCATCACTTCTATCTCATGTACCGTCCTTTGAGGCCCCTCGCTTATCTTTCCAAGCTGTGAATATATTTATAATTCTTCATTATTTTCAGCAATGCAAACTACCCCAGAAATGTGGAAATGCTATTGCTTTTGGAGGGAGGCAGGAGGATTAACTATTAATGTTCTTATCAATCTGCTGCATCTAACAGAAACTACTGAAATAACAAAGATGAATGTAATCAGAGAACTGTGCACTGAAAACTAAATTCACAGCCTCCCTCAAGACTCTGCTTCTGGGAGAGGTGTGACAGCCTGAGGGGTCAGTGCAGCGATGGCCAAGCACCACTGTTTTTCAGTACTTTGAGGGTAAAAGCAGCAGCAGCAAAGATGTGGGAAGAGAATAAAAGCCTGGATCTCTCCCCACCTCCAAAAGTGAGAATAGCAAGATGCATTTTCTTTCTTTTTTTACATGAAACACAGAAAAAACACAAGCGAGACATTTTCTGATAGAAACAGGCACATACATGCAAAGCATCAAGCTGGAATATTTTAAAATCTTATCCTTAAGGACCAAACCCCACCAAAGAGAAGAAGTAGACAGTCAGCTTTCCAGCCTACGAGCTTCATGGTCTCCAGCTTTCAGTTGTTCATTCAGGATAGCTGCAAGTTCAACATGCCAGGACTGACTCATTGTGTTAAGGTATCCTTAATGCTTTCTCTTCCTACACTGCCAGACTGAACGTCACCCTAGAACTGGTTTGTAAGGTACGATGATTCTCAGAGACTGAACCTGCCATGTGACCAAGATGACATTTTCATCCTCAAAGAAGCCACATGTACCTTTCTGACAAAGCTGTGTGAAGTATTAGAATCTGATGCTGTAGAAAGATCCTAGTTGCCTTTGTGTATATTTACTGCCTGCTTGAGTGTTTCTCTGTGTGGGTTTTCTCTGTATCTTGTAGAAATGTTTGGGGTGTTTTATCCTGCCATATCGCTCGTGGCCCGCGAGCTGACAACTTTAGCCGTATTTTACCTTCATTTTTGATGAGGTGGTTTATATTTTGTTTCACTTTGTGTAGTGACTTCCCACAGTAGAGTTTTCCAATTGTCGTTAAAATAACATACATATTACACAGATATTCAATAAAAATGTTTTATTTCCTGTTGATGTTCTGGCATTTCTCTTTTGATCTAAAACTTTGAAAAGACATTTCACTCCAGGACTTTCACATAATATCATACACTTTGAAGTATTGCAAGTGAAATAGCACAGCACTTTTTGAGGGGCTGTGAAAAGCTGCTTTCATCAGTAAGATGGTCACAGTCAGCAGCACTCCAGTAGATGAATCCTTCACCTCTATTGCAGATGAAGGACTATTACCTTGTTTACCCAAGAGCCTGATTATTTGCCTCCAAACCCAGTACTCTCTATCCAAACATGGACTAGTTTCTATACCACAACAAAAACTGCCAAGTAGTTACCTACAAATCACTTTTCTTCCCGACAGTTGTGTTAGAGCTGTGGTTGAAGTTTTCATTTGAAGAGAGATGGTATATTTTAACCTACATCCAAGCGCTACTTCTAAGCTGACCATAAAATCAAGCCTCTTACAGATCATTAAATAAAACCTTTAACTGGGGAGGAGGGGCAGTGGGGAGAAAGTATTGGAGGAAGTGAATAGAGAGGGATTTCCTACAACAGCATGTAGTGATAGGACAAGGGGGCATTGTATTTAAACTGAAGGGGAGGGTAGGTTTAGATTAGATATTAGGAAGAAATTCTTTACTGTGAGGGTGGTGAGGCACTGGAACAGGTTGTCCAGAGAAGTCATGGATCCCTCATCCCTGAAAGTGTTCAAGGCCAGGTTGGATGGGCTCTGGGCAACCTGATCTAGTGGAAGGTGTCTCTGCCCACAGTGGGCCTGGTGATGTAAAGAGCAGTTACTCCTCCAAAACTATGAATGCCTGATGTTCTGTGACTTTACAGAACTGCTAGGGGTTGATTGTAAGACCCCAGGTTTGAGCTACAAGCTCATCAAAGAGGTTTTACTTTTAAAATGCACAAGGCTCCAAAAGTTCGCTCACCAGATCTACTAAAAGAGCCTTCAGTTCTTTTAATACCATGAAAAAGTACACAGGAGAAGACACTGCACACGTTTCTCGGGAGGTCAAATAAGACACTTTTATGGCAAACTTTGGAAAATAAGGGAACTTGGCAAAAGTTTAAAGAGCAACATTCAACCAAAATAAAGCATTCCACAAAGTACTGACTTAGCACATGCTAACACATACAACTTGGCAAAATCCAACCCATCCAGTTTTAAATTACTCAGAATATTAAGAGAGGAGATTAGGAGAAGAAGTAAAGAGAGAGATAGAAAAGGAGATAATTATAGCTACCATCCCAGATCCAGCATAGATCCAGCTACCAGGAGTCCAGGAGATGGCAGAGCCACAGAATGGCCACATAATGCTGTTTTTATCTGCTCCAGCCCCCTGTGGCCACTGCCCCCCCCCGGTGGTACCTCGGTGTTCCAGCTGATCCGGGACTGGGTTGGGGCTCTAGGGGGTGGGGTGTGGGCAGTGCTTCTGGTGTCCAGTGACTGATGGCTGTGCCAGGGCTGCCCAAGGAGGCTCCAAGGGGATGGAGTGGGGCAGGGCACCACCTCACCTTCGTGAAATTTGACCTGTCCCTTCCCCCCCCCCACACACGCACTTGAGTTGGTCCAAGCCAATAATTAATATAATAATCCAGGGTCTCACCGTGACGCCTGCTTGCTCTGCAGGAGCTGAGGTAACACTCCTGTGGTGCACAGAAATTCCCCATAGATACAGGCAGGTACCATATTATGGAGGTATGAGATGCTTCTGCTCCCTTCTTCACCATCTAAGCTGTTGCATAATCAGACTAAGCACACACTTCCATAAGAGGAGCAATTTGCTTAAGAGCAGACCCAAATCTATCAAAGACAATCAATAAAAATACATTGAGGCAGGTTCTGTATGCACCAACAATTTTTGCAGATCTTGAGAATACCAAAGAGACACCTTTGTCAATCAAAACCAGTTATTTCAACAGAATAATCAGTTGAAGTCAGTCATTACAACTAATGTAAGGAAAAATGCTAAAAATGCTTCATATAATAGCTGTTACTAAGTGGGGAAAGCAGCAAAATTACCAATTTTATTCAGCTCATTTAACCCCTAATCAGCTGTCAAAAAAAACATTCTTCCCAACTGTCAGACTGTTACCCAAGCAAAGTATCTGTCTCTCCATCACTTTTCACATCATGAGTCAATGAAAGTTAATTGCCTGTTAGTTATGCAAAGCAAGAATTAAAACATTATATTTTTTGATTAACAGTCAGTTCCCTTATTTATTTATTTACGCTTTAACATTTTCACTCCAGGTTGCCAGTTCAGTTTGTTGTATGTGTACTGACTTGTTTTCAGAACATAAACCTACCAAATTCATGTCCAGCCCCTATTTTCATTGTCAGCTCAAGTGCTGCTGTTCATCCAGGCATTAAAGCATGGAAAAGGATTTTTCTTGACGTATCACAAAAGGTTTTATGCAGCCTTCGTGACATTTACCTTATACGCATTAAATCTTTATATTCAATACAGAGAATACTTTTAATACTGCATCAAAAAGTAGTTCCAAAAGCATATGACAAACTGGTACAGAGAACACTTTATGTGGCACTTTGTGACTGATACCTGCAGCAACATTTTAAGACAAAAGGGCCACACAACGAGATCTACATCAAGATTATGCTGTATTCAAAATAAAAAAAGAAAGTTCTACAAAGCAGGGGATGATACACATGCCCTTAATGGAGCCTATAGAGGCCAAATAGCTTGGGGAAGTGAAGACAGTTCTTCCAGGCTTCTGGGCTAAAGGTGGAGGGTACAGCTAGTACAGTATTTTCGGTCTATGCATGCACTGTGTGATAACATGCTGAGATTTTGAACAGCCATTTAGACAAAAAAATCCCCAACCATACCAAACAAAGAGTTTCATCTTCTGACAGAATCAATCTCATCAGTTTGACAGCTCACATTTAATTTCAGTCAACCATTTCATATCTTCGTACTCTGTCTTATTACTTACAACAAGGAGAGCACACCGTGGGCGATACTGCACTGATGTTATACACCAAATGGAGCTGACATCAGTTTTCCTCATAAACAAAAGACCAATGCACAAAAGTGGCAAAATATTCTCTGCTCCACTAATCAAGATTATCCCACAGTCCTGCACAGACCTAATTTTGCTTGCATTCTCCCTGAGCCCAGGGACAGTTCTTTTATCTATTGTGTTCACAAACATGTACCTTAGCCTAGAAGATTTCTCCTAAGAAGGATCAGTGCCCACTGGCATCAAGAAATTGTTCCAAAACCCTGACGTGGATCTGTCACTGAAGAGCTTAGGTTATATTTATCTTCTCCCTTGGACTATTCATCACAAGCACGAGGATTCCTGGCTGAACATCCTGATTGAAAGCCTGACAGGTTGGAACCCAAAATGGAATGCTGAAGTCAATTATTTCGTGCTTAGTCAGAAACATTCTCATCCACTTGTCCTGGTGAAAGACAGACTGAAGCTCAGTAACTTGCATCCTGCTAAAGATGGTTTTTTCCTTCATGAAACTGGCAATATTATTAAACTTTTTTTTTAAAAGATAAGTCTGTGACATTCAGACTTATATATTTTCTTCTTTCAAATACAAGGTTGTCTCTATTGTTTAACTCAGTTTTAAGAATTTTAAAGCCAACTCACCAAAGAAAGTAAGTGGCTGGATTGTTTAATTGGCTTTAACTCTCAGCTTTATCAAACCTCAGTTTCACTCACTCCTCTCCAGCCATACACCATGATCTGACACTGATTAATAGAAAAAAACTCTGATGGAAGCCTATCAAGGAAATTTAGTAATCAGAGTGACTTAAGAGAATCCTTTTTATAGATTAAATGAAGATTAAATGGTCAAATTTCAACATAGTGTATTATTAAGGGTGAGGTGCTAAAGATGTTCATTGTTGCAGATGAACATTTATTAATGATCTAGAAAACAGATGAATGAGGTGACAAAATTTACCTGTGCCGTAAAATTGTTTTAGCTGGAACAGATCTAAATTATGAGGCCATATCTAATTTCATAAATTGAGAATCCAGTACCCAGATAGGCACTTCAACTCGAATGATACCAAATATTGTGAAGAGATCTTTGAACAGAAGTACAAAAAATGTCATCTCAAATGAGAAGTCAAGCTGCTATGGAAAATGAAGGCAGAACCTCTTCTTTGTACAAGAATTGCTTACAGAAAAATAGATTTGTCTTCTCAGTAGTCTCTAAGGACATAATGAAAGCTTATGATGAACTGGTAGTACACAAAGGATGTTCAAATTACAATCCTCATATATATATACATATATATATATATATATATAGCCTTCATATATGTTATTTAGAATATGTTTATTTGTAGACACATTTCAGACATCCAGAGAACATGCTCTGTGTCTCAGTGCAGCACATGTACAGATGCCAGGATGTTTCCTGACTTCAGTATGGGCATTTGTCCATTACAGTTCCTGCTGCCACTGAGACATAACACCCTCCATGCAAATGTCTCAAAGTACTTTTCAAAGACGAAACTAAACCTTGGAAAATACGTATTGGAAAAGCTGAAAAATACTGCCCCATTAAGAGCTGTCATGTGGTCTGGTACAGAGTAAAAAGCTTCCATGGCAGTTGAATCAGGTAAGTCTTTGTAGTTGAAACACAGGGTATATTAAAAGGATTTAAGGGAGACCTTAGCAGGAAGTTCTGAAAAGTAAATCTAAGAAAAGCCAATCTTGAGGGAAACAAAGACATTTATGGGGACTATATAAATGAACAGTAACAAGAAAAATGTAGGGCAAAGCAAATATGTATCCTAGCTATACAGACTTCTACTATACTACAGAAAAAGTATGCACTTAGAGATTTGTACCAGAGCAAAGATGAGTCCTACCTTGTGTTTCAGCCTTCCAAGTCTCCAGAATAAAAATCTGAGAAGGTTCAGGTTATTATTGCTGCTTTGCTGCATGCTTCCAAAAAGAGCCTTTTTCCCAACACAAAGAATCACCTCTCCCACTCCAGCCCAGTGATGAGGAGAACTGGTTAATGCTCTTATTCTTTGGATTTAACACAAATAGCTGCCTGAAAGGTTTGAGCACCATGACCATAATTAAATCTGCAGTAATTAGTAATGCAACAACAGCAAGCAAGAAAAGCAGGCAAACTTCTTCAGCTGACATTTTTTGAAGTACAGATAACAGAGAGGAACAAAGTGGCAAAAATGCAGGAAGAAAAAGAAATTATTTGCAGACCAGGGGACCAAATCTCTATCTCTTGCCATATAGCCCCAGCTCATGGTCATTACCTGGTTTTGTCTTTCCCCATGTCACTGTTCTGTCAATAGAGCCTTAAGATCTCTTCTGATCCCATATTTGCTATTGTTCATGTTATATTTACCATGTTCCCTAATACAGTTGAGTACAAGCTGTTCCCTTGTTGATTCTTCTCATACTTCTCTTGCTCCACTTCTGCCTAGCCAACTTTGTAAAGTTTTATTCAACCACTCTACAACAATTGGTACCTAATAATCTCTTAGGAACATGGGTTCAGGGAAAAACACCAAGTTGCAGAAGCCTTTGCAAGCAGTTAATACTTGTTTCAGAACATAAACTACAAAGATGCTACAGTGTTTAATCAGTTCCCACAGCATAATACCACTCTGTACATGTTCCTTGTAAAGTATACTTTTTTCATGATCTTATTCTATAACTTATTAGCAAGGATGAGTCACACCAGCACTTGAAAGAAGTGTAGTAGCACGTTTAATGGAGAAGAAATGTGATGGACTAGGCAAAACCAAGGGCTATTTTTTCCCCCTTCACCAGAAATTCTAAATCAGTTCCCACCACGATTTTCATCATCTCAAGTGTCTTCATCAAACATCCTGTCACGTCTTTCCTGAGAGAGAGTACTCTTCCTGCCTAGCACCATAATGCAAGCCCACTGCATTATAACTAAGGCAGCTGAACAATCAATATGGACTGCACATGAGCCTCACCAGACTCTTCCCAGCCTTTTTGAGGCTGGCAGCACAAATACTTCTCTAATCACATGCTAAGAGGATTGTCTCTGCTCTTGACCTGACTTAGGCTGGTTTGACTTACATTCTCTTTTTAAGGCATCTCATGAGGAGCAAACTTGGTCAGGCCACTATCCTGTACCCACTTTCAGCTATCTTAAAGAAAAATTTACATGATACAGAGTAGACAGCAAACATTAAACAATGTCAATACAGGTGACATGGAAGTGAGCTTCATGGAAGTGAATCTAGATTTTAAAATGCATTGAAAAGATCAGCAAGTTAAAAGCACTATTGAGGAAGTCCTTCATTTTCCTGCCAGCCAGGCTAAGGGTTTTATAGCATCTTCACTCTTTTGTATGTGTGTGCATTCATTACCTCCCAGGTGACAGCTCTATAAATCCTCTCGGACTCTTGATATGTTCAAGGATAGATGAGGAGCTTCATCACGACAAAATATTTCACATCCCCACACAATTACAGAGCATGTTGCTTGACTAGCGGCTGTTAAACACAAGTATGCACTGGCACACTGTATTCCTCAGCATCTCAAATAGGGCAGGTATCCACATGCAAGCAGTAACACACTATTCCTTGATGAGTATATTACATGGCATATATACCACATCCCTACTTCATTTATACTCACATTGTTGCTATGTTCACTTTTCCTAAGGTTTGTAGCACACAGACTTCTGGTCCACAATTTGGGCATCTGGGCACTACTGCATTGCAAATATCAGCTATTTAAATTCCAAAGCCACAGCAAAGGGCTTCAAGATCCATAGCTTTTAACATTGCAAATCTGAAATTACCATTGATGTAATTTGATAAACAATCATATTATCATCAACCAAATCATCTTACTCAAAAGTATCTGGATTTGCATATCCTTAGAGATTGCTGTACTCTTCCTTATTTTTTTTTTTTTAAAAAGAGAAGATTAATGTCATTTCCTGATCATCTCATTAACAATGTTTCCCATATAGAACAGCCACTTACTGTGATGTGTTTTGTAGAGCTAGATAATTTTTAAAATCCTGCAAGAATTATATCCTTTTCATATGAAGTATTTGGAACATAATGAAAACATTTGATCCTGTTAATTATCTAAAAGTTATCCATAGAGCGAATTTGGTCCTATTAGCAGAAACACAGTCTCTTCCTTGTCGTGCAATACGATTCAACACGTCTGGTAACACAGCCACAGGGTACTCATCAAGGTGGGGGGGAAAATCCCTGCACTGGAAATTACTGATCTGGATAATACCATGAAATAACTGATTCCTAACACATGGCTCCCAGAAACTGCCTGGAGAATACTGTCCAGACTTAGCTCAAGGTGTAATAACAGCAACCAAGGAGCAGTGAGCTATTTTCTCAGTTTGCAGATACAGGCAAGCAGATTTCCCATGTTTAAAAAGTCCAGTGCTTAGCAAAGACATAAGGTCAGGTCTTCCTCTTCACCAGAAGTGCAGAACAAAACAAGGAAGGTCCTGATGAGGAGCAGCTGACTTCAGCTGGTGCAGAACTGGATTTTGCACCAGCCCCCTTTGCATCCCATTCCTCCCTACTTGGGCTAAAAGGCATACAAGAGAGTGAGATCAGAAGTTTACTGGTAAACATAACAGCAAGAAGCCAGGGTATTTGTAGTGCACAGATGTCCAGCATCCTTCTCTTTAAATTGAAGAGATACAGATTTGATGGATGGTCTGGTAGGAGGATGAGGAGGTGGTTGGATGGTCACATCCAGAGGGTAGTGGTCAACTGGCTCCAGCAGGAGATCAGTGACGAATGGTGTCTCTCAGGGGTCCATACTGGGACAAGTACTGGTTAATATCAGACAGACAGTGGGATTTAGTGCACCTTCAGCAAGTGTTCAGATGACAACACACTGAGCAATTCACTTGACATAACCAAGGGATGGGATGCTATCCAGAGGGATCTGGACAAGCTTGAAGAGTGGGCCCATGGGCACCTCATGAGGTTCAACAAGGCCAAGTAAAAGATCCTGCACCTGGATTGGGGTAACCAACTCCCAGTATTAATACAGGCTGAGGGATGAGAGCAGCCCTGCCGAGAAGGGCTGGTGGATACTGGTGGATGAGGAGCTGGACATGAGCTGGCAATGCGTGCTCACAGCCCAGAAAGCCAAACACATCCTGGGCTGCATCACAAGCAGCATGGCCAGCAGGTCAAGGGAGAGGATTCTGCTCCTCCACTTTACTGTTGTAAGAGACCCCACTTGCAGTACTGCATCCAGCTCTGAGGTCCTCAGCACAGAAAGGACATCAACCTGTTGGAGTGAGTCCAGAGGATGGCCATGAAGATGATTAGATTAGAGGGATGCAGCACCTCTTCTATGAGGAAAGGCTGAGAAAACTGGGATTATTCTGCCTGGAAAAGAGAACACTACAGTCTGACCTAGTTGCGAGTTTTCAACACTTAAGGGGGTTATAAGAAAGATGAGGACAGACTTCCTAGCAGGGCCTGTTGCAATAGGACAGGGCAGTGGTTTTACACTTAAAGAAGGTAGATTCAGACTAGATATAAAGAAATTTTTTACTATGAGGGTGGTGAAACACTGGAACTGGTTGTTCAGGGAGATGGTAGACATCCCATCCCTGTGAACATTCAGGGTCAGGTTGGATGGAGCTCTAAGCAACTTGATCTAATTGAAGATGTTCCTGGTCATTGTGGGGCAGTCAGGTTAGATGACTTTTAAAGGTCTCTTCCAACCCAACTATTCTAGGATTCTGTGATTAGTCCCTTCAGTCTCATGATCACATCACCCACCATCTTTCACCCCCCAAGCTTCTTCCCTGCAAATCAATGAGCATCAGTTCATACCAAAATAGCCAACCCATCTTCTATCTTATTTCTGCAATAAAAAGTGGGGGAAACACTGCCTTCACCTGTGCCCCACATTTGGATGTGCCCTGTATTGTCTCTTTTCCTTTACAGTCCACGGCTGCATTTCCCAAACCTTTTCTGATTCCAATCACAGCTTCAGCTGGGTTTTGGTCAGGTTTACCATCCTGGTTAATTGAAGTTCTTGTGTGCCTAGGAGATAATTACGTACTTGATGGCCTGACTGGCAGAACACTACATTGTGATGATTAGGTTTTACTTCTGACTGGCTTTTTTTCAAGGAATCTTATGTATTTTACTTCGCATGTCTGCTCCCTCTGATCCCACGTATGCAACCAGGAAACTAAAATCTTTCACTCTTTGAAAAGTTGAGGAAGAGAGTTTTGTGGATACTATGTAACAGAGTTGTATATTAACGATGCCATTAATTCCCTAATTAGGAACTCATTTTCAATTTGCTGTATAAACCTTGCCCATCACATCTAAAGCATTATTTCAGTAATGAGTTGGTAAGCATTATTACACTTCTTCTGTAGGCAGAAACCAAATGCTATTTATCTGACCTCAGGTCATCAGGGCCACACAGGGCTGCAGCAGTGATTAGAGTTTTGGTCCTGACACAGCTCAAACCTCAAGAATATCTGGACACTCTCACTCAGCTGTAAAGCATCACTGAGGAGTTCTTAGAGATTTCACACGGCTGCTTGCACAGTATCTTGAGGGTAGTTACAGTAGAAACTAGTCACCACTACTCAGTGTTGCAGTATGTGCCACCACACCTTTCTACCTGCAAATGAAATTAAAGTTTTGAAAATTAACTACTGTCTTCCAAAAGAAACACATCCTACCACTCCCCAATAAGGTTTTTGCCAAAGTAAAGAAAGGGTATGCCATGTGCAAGCTGTACGGGCACTTCATTGCTCACTCAAGATGGATTAAGATGAAAAGCCTTTATGATTTCTGAATCTAGAGCACTACAAAGCTAGACTGATGAATTATCTCTCCTTCACTTTCAGCTGTCATGCTTCAACTTTTTTTCACTGCAGAATATTATTTCATGATGCTTAAATTGTTTTTCCACATTCCCTTCTCTTAGTGCAGCTGTAGCTCCACTTTGTGGAAGATGAGGAAAGCAGAGAGCAACCCAGGGGTGTGTTAACTGCAGAATGGTGCAGACTTTTTGAACCTAGCAGGTGTATAAAACACCTTCAGGACCAGCCAATAACAATTAGTGAGGACTAACAGCATTTCTCATTCAGTTCAAAAGTCACTCAAATCAACATCTTGCTGTATTACTTCCTCCTACCTAGTAGTAAACATACAAAAAACAACTGTAAAATGCAGCATGCAAAAAACTGAAGGTAAATGTATTTCCTGTATATCTACATACACAGCCATGGAAACTACCTGACCACAGATTCATTTTTCATAAAGAAGGTGGAAAATTTTTCAACCTGTTCATGATGATGTTGAGTATTTTGAGAGAAATTAATGTACTACAACTCTCAGGAAATTCTCCAGTCCTACAGTTCACGTTGGTGCTGAATTGACATGGCTTTGACTGTCCAGAAGCTACAGTTATGAAGGTTTCAAAGGTACTAAATAATTATTAAAAATATTTCAATTACATTTACAAATTCTTTTTTAAATTTGTTTTTCATACAATGGAAGGGTGTTGGATTTCCAACAGGGCTACCTACTGACTGCACAGAACTAAAATGATTTTTCAAGGAAGGCGATTTGGAACAGAATTTCTTTAGAAAATGATGGTACTTCTGGATGCTGCAAAATGAAGATCACTTTGTAGTGAGGATGGGGATTTGGCTTAAGACATCTGACTATAGATATCCACATATCTGCAAATGTAGCTGCTGCTTAATTCCAAGTAGAATTTTGGTCAATGAAACAACAATTCCATGCACAAGGTGTATGCATTAGGGAGCAGCACCATTCTCTAAATGAGCTCCAGTGACTACACTGGACTTCAGGCATAAGAGACAAATTTTAAGTGGGCACCTCAGTTTAATGCCAGTTTTGAAATTAATCTCTCCCAAACCATTCAGACCTGTCCTCCAACAAGTTGGCCCTGCACAGGACAAAGCATTACTTTGGCACTTAGTTGGAAGTGACTGTGAATGGGTTTAGGAACCCCTCTCACTGCTGCTGTGTTCTGCACTTCAGCAAAACATGCTCTCAATTTCAGGTTCATGTGATATCAGACTGTGGAAAGAGCTGTAAAGTCTCACTAGGTGCCGGTCACATTAATCTGATCAAAACTGCATCAGAATAACACAAAGAGAGAGGAGATGGATTATCCTTTTACTAGGTGAGGGCATTATCTTAGCTTTGGATTTTAGGGCCAATGCTTTTAATGCTTTTTAGGTTGTACTCAAACCAGACCCAGCACAAAAAAAAGTGAAAGCAGCCAAAATTATTCTTAATGCTCACCCATGACTCTGTTGCCTCAGTAATTAATTTCATTTCAGGGAAGACCTTGTCTGAGAAGAAAGCCTCAGGTTTCTGTGAGGAACAGAAGATAGGCTTGTTCTGAACAATCTTCACAAGGCATTTGGGGACTTTCAGGAAGGCAAACAGTAAGGGAAGAAAGTAACAAGATTTCTTTATATGACATGGAAAGTATTGAAAAGGGCATTTCAACTTCAACTATGTATGGAGCTCTGAAGACTATACTACACATAACATCAAGGGAAGGACACCTTGCAGCAGTGCAACAGGCAGCTCCCTCTGCTTGGGCTAACACATGCAGGGAGAACACTCAAAAATTAATGGTGGTTCAAAGGAAGAACATGAAGTTGAATATCTCACAATCATGGAAAAGCTCTTGCAGGACAGTGCCAGAAGGCCTGAAGCTTCCTTGTACTGCAGGACAGCAGAGGCACTGATGGAAACAGGGAACCACACAAAGTTCTGGTTGGGAGTGCCTGCTCAAAAAGTCTGACTTGGGAGGAGAAAGTGTTCTAAAATATTTTGTTTACTTTAAAGAAATTCAAGGAATGAATACAGCTAGTGAGTGGCTATGGTGTGTCCCAGGCCCAAGGACACCATATCCTCAACCACATTAAGAAGCAAGCAGTCATCTGGAGCCTGAGCAACAACCCTTCTGTCAGGACTGCTTCCAAACACCCCACGCTAATGCTCGCAGTCTCAAGTTTTAAATTCCCACCAGCTCTCCACACAGATTATTCATCTGGGAGGGGGGTTTCCCATGCAGACCTCTCTAGAGAAATCATCTTTCTTTCCAGGGTTTAGCATAATGCCAGGGAAGCGGACCATGTAAACAGTCTGAGTTCCTGAATGAAAGGAATGCAGAGAGGAATGGAGATGAAGGACTAGAACGTAATTTCTGTAAACAAAACCATCAGCTTCTTTTAAATTAAACACATACCTATCTTCCCACTGCTTTGTGCATATATGCATAGAAGCCCAGTAAATTCCTGCGAAATATCAGATGCAGTGGTCTAGCATCAAAAACCCACTGCTTTAAGCTTTACTTAAGGAAATTAAATTTTTTATTTAATTTGATCTAAAGCTTGTGCTGTTATGAGGCTTTGCTGTTACATGACACAAGTCCCAAAGCTGCAAGTTAGATGCTGAATGCATTTTAGAAGTTCACTGGACTTCACAATACAGTTACAATGCATCTTATCTATTTCATACTTATTTTTAAAAATACGCCCCTTCCCCCCCTTTCTTTTAATGTCATCAATCTCAAGAATTCTGCATAGGAAACCTCGAGGAACAACTGCAAATACAGAATTTGTGTGACTTTGCATACATAAATAAGGGGATGAAGCAGAACACAATGACAGTGATTCTGATGGTTATGAAAAAAACCTTAGTATGACAATTTCACAGAAGTAGTTACGGGGGGTTTTAAGCTCTAGGGCCATATAATGCTTCCTCAATAATTGCTGTAAGGTTACTGTGCAGTACAGAAATGCAACCACAAGATGTCAGGCATGGACCACGAGCAGGGTGAGTGGCAGTAGGGGAGATGTCTGAGGAAGCCAAATCCACAGAAATAAACACTCATCTGAAAAGTACTGGCCAGGCACAGATGTCATTGCTACTACTGTGTCATTACTTCATACTTAGAGAAAATGCAAATTTGGGAGAAGTAGAACCCAAAATTTCTGATGTTATTGTATCTCAAAATTAAAAGTAAAAATAAGTTTCTCATTTACTCTTACTAGTTCTTTTAATACTTCAGAAGAGCAACTCCACTGAGACCTGAATGTAGATTCAAACCAATTTACCTGCACACAGGCCTGTGTACACCCAGGCACGCACAAACAAACCCACCCACAACCCTGGGATGAAGTATGGCATCTTTTTGGTATGTGCTACAACAATGTCCTGAAGCTAAAACTTGTGTACTAGATATTACAAACTCCACAATGACTGAAAAGGTTTTAATGCAATACATTAGAATTAAGAAACATGGAGCAAACTCTGTTTCTGTTGCAGCTTTTACGTCGGCAGATTCCATTCAAGGTGCTCAAGAAAAGATATTCTATACTAAGAAGAGAACCAAGTTCAGTATATTGTAGACCTAAAATTTATGATTACAGTGCTTATCTACTCTTTTCCTTTTGCTCTTGCTACAGTGCGTTATAACTCTAGTAGACTTTTATGACTTCTATTTCCTTATACCCATCCATAATCTTTACTGAGTACTGGGATCACAAATGGAGCAAAAACAACACACTGGTGTGGATTCTTTTCTGCCCAGTGGCTAGCACTAGGCAGGCAGCAGCCAGTCGTCTGTGTGAAGACATTCTGAAGAAATATAATCTATCCATTTTCAAATACCAGATGGCAAGTCACATTTTTTATTTAATTTTACATCATAATTGGCGCTGCAGAAACAGCAGGTTTAGTCCCCTACAGATTTGAGAACATGTGATGGGAAGGACTCTCTCGCCTTCTAGCTGGCAATCCGCAAATGGTTCAAGTTCACACAGAATCAAGAAACAGAACAGTTTGGATTTCAAATGAAGAGCCACTGCCATTTTCAGTTCCCCAGCACAGAAAAGTTTTGCTGTCTCGCTCTTCAGCAAACGGCAGGATGGTGTGGAATTGATTTTTGGTTCAACTGTTCTTTATGAATGTAGATCTGAAGACCTCTACCTGCAGCATTAAAAACACAAAGTGTGCAGTAAAAAGGGATTGTCTTTAAAATGTTCACAGCCTTAGAAATAAGCCACAGGTACTGTTTACCACTGAGTTATGAAAATTATTTACAAATGTATGCTAACTATCTTGGAAATCACTGTTCACTTAAAGGTTGAAAACTGATCCAGCTACAACCCCAATTTCATTAATGTTTCAGCTTCCTGTAACCATAATTTTGGCACTGACTGTCCATACCTCACAATTACAATTATATTAGGATATTTCCTCGTCATTTGTTTTACTTCAATTGAGTAAAAAAAGCTAAACCACACCTAACTTGAGTATGATTCAATCACACACCCCTATCTACTCCCACAACAAACCAGCCTGGAATTACTTAAAACCTTTACGCCACCTACTGACCTGCAGTACTGGAATTTGTAATGGAGTTCATGAACTACCACTGAAGGTCAAGAGAAGAATGCTGAAAATGGGAGACAGTAAACAGATGGGTCAAGAGATGTGACTTCAACCGAACTCTGGCTCCTAAGGAATTCGGAGGCTGGGAGAGCAGCACGGTGTCCTCGCACATCTTCAGGACTCTGCCTCTAAGGACTCGGAAGAACTGTCCCACTTCTATTTTATAAATATATTCTGTGAAATCAAGTCACATTAAAATGTTCTGTATAGGAGGAAAGACAGACAATTAATTTTTATTCCCCTTTGAACTGGTATGTGAGTCATCATCTGGGCAAAACAAGGCGAGTCCCACCTCTTCCTTCTCAGAAAAACTTGCAAGTTCCTCAATTAAAAAGCAGTCTGCTAACTTTAAATGAAAGTAGCACTAGGCTTCTTTAGGTTTGGGTATTTTTTGGTCATTGTTATTGTTTTGGTATCTTTTCTTTTGACATAGCTCTAGGAGCTCTATATATATGATGTAAAAATTAGAGTAGCTGTTATGACTGCAAAAATAAAGATGAGAGATACAACAAATTATCTTGAACAGCAATTCCAAGAGACACTGCAATATATGTAAAGTGTGTGCAAGTAACTTTCCAACACCTAGTGCCAACACATACAAGTTTTCATTCAAGATGTTTTGGTCTCTTCAGGCCTTGTGAAATGGCCGGGCCTCCAGCCAAATAACTCTTTTCCCTTTCAGAATGAGAACACAAAAGGAAAACTTCCACTACAAACAGAGCTGGACACTTGGACCTCATCAGGTGCCTTAGTCTCTTACCCTATCAATGTACGGAGGCTCTTTACACTCAGTACACAGCTCCTGTTACCTCGTCTTGTACCATGAGCAGTGACAAGGGTACTCTATAGATCCCTTTTTCCTCATGTAGGGACAGGGCTTTTCACACCACCAACTCCATTTAGGTGTGTCCCCTTCAGCCTCAGCGGGGAAGAAAGCTTGGGACCTTATGCGCAGGAAGCAGTTTGCCAGCAACTTTTCCTCCCTTTCCTTTTCTTGGCCTCTGCTTTGGCTCCCTCAGAAAGCTCTCAGCTGGCTCATTTGCTTTCTTTTGAAAAAGTGGATTGCTGAACTGGCTTCTGATTTCGTTCCCCAGCTGGCTGCTTCCCACACTACAATTCTTTGATCCTAGCCTTTCCATGAATTTATCATTATGTGCTGCCCAGCACTATTTCTTGCCTTCAGCGAAGCTCAGAGTCCCAGAAGCCTCAGCCCCATGCTGCACCTTAAAGAAGGTACAGGTAAGGTCTGCAAGGAGCAGTTGCCTCTTAAGAAAACAGTTGATTGAAACATCTTGACTGAGAAATCTAAATATCTCAATCTAACAAGTTACCAGGCTACTGAAAACAGAAATGTTGGTTCAAAATGAAGTTCATATCACCTGTTCCAGCAGGTATATAATCTAACAATAAACTGGATAGAGATCCTGTTTTCGCCACAGTAAGTTAGGGAGCAGGGCAAAGAGTTATCAGAAAGCATCTATAATTAAATGTCCAGGGAGATCAATGTTTCAACTAGAGTTTGAGAGATTTAAGCAGCCTGTAGTCAAGCGAGCTATAGGACTTCTCTCCCCTGCTCCTTAGCACTGCATCCAGCCTAGTCCCTCCTGAAGGCTGACATCCTTCTATAGTCATGATGCTGCTGAAAAAGATTCCATGAACAACTTAATACCAGTGGTTTCCCAACTATGGGCCACAAATCATATGCCCTTGATCTACAGAAATCTGGCTAGCTCTGTTGACTCCACTCATTTCACTCAGGAAGAGAAACAACAAATGAGAAAATGAGAAAAAACTGTACTGAAGAGAAAAATTAATTGTATAGTTGTATCTGTATTAGATTAACAGAAAAGGAAATGAAACCTTACGGAGAGACAAGCTAGAAACACAAATGCTTTCCTACTGTTGTTTTTCCAAGTTTTTCAGCAATTGTTGCAGAATGAGTTATGTAATCCTGAAAAGATCCTCTATTTAACATGATTGTATCTGTGAAGAAACTTGGGAATTAGGTTTTGTTCTTGTAAAATTAAATTGCTTGTGGTGAGACTGCCCTCCTCCTGGCTTTCTGGCATACAGCTCTCATAGGAAGACTACATGATGACAAGGGAAAGTACATGAAGACTAATTAATCTTGTGCTGCATCTGGTTTTAATTCCTAATTTTTGAATATATTAAAAACAGGTTCCAGAATGACCATCCAAAGTATGGGCATGTTTTCCAAAATATCCAGCTCTCCAATAATACCAAATCCCATTAAACTACAATCTTAGTAATGACCACCAAATCCACCTCTTCCCTTCCAAGAACTATTTCAAATCCTTTCTCTACCATCTTACACTAATTGAAAGGGGAAGGAATGAGAAGTGTTTATCATATCTAGATAGCTAAAACATCAGTTCTCTTGAATACTAAACATGAGTTAAAAACCACAGAAAATTCCTGAGTTGAGGAGTTCTTGTGGAAAAACTTACTAGCAGATCTATCCCCTTTATACGAAAAAAAAGTCTCTATTAAATAAAATCAAAATCCTTCATCAGACCAGAGATGAGAAAGGTAAGCTCCACTTCCTTCAAACACACCTGGTGCTATGAGTGTCACAATGGCATTTCTCTTTCCTTTTAAAGGATCTTTTCAAAGGATATTGCCCAGGTGTTCAGGTTTTGTTTGTTTGTTTGTTTTACACTGAGCACAGAAACCACTCCATGCTAAGATCATTCTGTGCTATTCATTAGTTTCTTATTTTGCTATGATTCAAAGGAACGGGTTATTACTGCTAGCAACACTGGTATGTAGGGTTCAGAGTGCTCTGTCCTTACTACTGCTGCTCGTTGCCAAATTCCTCCTTTCTTCATGAAGGAAGTCCCATCACAGCCACTCTGGGATCTCTTCATGAACTTCTAAATTCTGTCTGGTTCTTGCAGAGCTTGCCAACTCCCAGGTTTTTTGACGCTTCACTGAACCAACCTTGCTGTCTCTTAAGTATCAGAGACTCACCCACATGGCTACTCAAGAAAAGGCCTATCAGCACACAGTGCACACACACATGCAGACAGCTCTTGCTCTGAAGTTGCTACTGCTTCTTCTGAGCCACTTTCATTGCCTACACATACTTTCTTTTTCTTGCGTATCACTGAGACAGCTGTAAAAACTATATATGCCAAATACACTTTCAAAATGTATCTGAAAATACATAGCAAGTTTTAAGCCTTTTTCTGTGATGTTTCCCAAAGATCATATAGGCTTAATAACAGCATACAGATTTTTTTATCAGCTGAAAACTGACAAAAGCAGTAACTTTTAAAACTTATCTGCCTAAAAAGGAAGAACCTCACAGCTCTCACCTTTCACAGCCCACAGTCTGGATGCCTTTCCGAGTTGACTGGATGCCTTTCTGGTTGACTGCTATTATTTTGCTGAGTGCTGGGACAGGCTGTCTGCTGGCAAGAGGATTCCAGCCACCTTCCTCTCGCATTTGACTTACTGTGCCCATTTTGTTTTAAAGCCTTTTTGCAATGTCCTGCTCTTTTACACTCTGACCTCTCTTCTGTCCCTTTCTACTTCCTCTGTACCCCATAGTTATTGCTCCCTACTGCACTAAAGAAATAAAAAGGAAAAACAGAATCAATATGCATGAGGACTTACCTTTGAATAATGCCATTTTCCACAGGTTCAGCAAAGCCTAGCTACTGTGGTAACTATTTCATGTCAACGTATCAACAAAAGAACATTGTCTTTTCCCCTCCCAAGCCACATATCATCATCTCACACAAACATACGCCTTGCAGGCATACTTACCAGCACCACAATCCAGCACCTGCCATCCAGCCTGACCTTTGCTTGCATTCTGACACACCCTAAATTCTCGCTGTGACACACAAACAAAAAATACTGCAGCAAACCTCCAATGAAGTCAAGCTTCATAAAACGTGTAGTTGGAGGAAGGAGAGAAGACTAACACAGCCAGCCATTTCCCCCTATGACACCGAATTTGAAGCACAGGCTTGCCTTCCTTGGCCTTGCAGCTTTCCATCCTGGGCCTCGGATCCTAGAGCTGTGTTAGTAAGAAGTGTAGCATCACACAGGTATTCAGTCTTTGCAACCCACCAGGTAGAACACAACTCTTTCAGAACTTGTGCTAAATAAAATGTTTCCCTTTTCTATTTTGGAAAAAGGTCAAATATTTAGTTAAATTCTATGCTCACTGGGATAGTATTCTATAGAGATCTCATTTCTTAACTACCAAAAGAAATATTCTTCATTATGCCACATCATCTCTTCTTATAAGTGCCAAGAATGCATAACAAACTAAATAATGTAACATAACGCTGGGGGGGAAAGTTCCTCCTATGATTTCAGATTTGGATGTTTTATTCAAAGTGATTTAATTATTTCTTTACTTAAGAGATTACTGAAGTCCATTAAAATCCACAGAAACACTTGCCGAGATCCCAAAACAGGTTACTAATTCTTGCATAATGATGAGATAAAACATGTTTTGTTTCAATCTCTTTGGTGAGAAGATATGGCACTTTGTCAGATTACAAGGAGGAAAATTCTCCCAATGCCTAGTAAACTGCGCCCTGCGTTTCACTGCCTTGCTGCTGAAGAAGGCAGCTGACAAATCCATCGGTGACTTGCTTTAAAACCTTCCTATTTCTGAATATCAGGACACACCATTATTTGCAAAAGAGCAGTGAGAAAGACAGGTATAAGTTTCATAGAGGAAGAGCAGAGGAAGAACATGACATTTTGCCAATTTGCAAATAAATGGAAGCTGATTCATCCTGTCCAGTGGGTTTTCGTATCAGCACTCAGTTAATGATACTACCCTGAAATATGCTGGTTCAGCTGTCTAGCTGCAGCAGCTTAGTGGACAGCATGGCCTGAGAGAGGAAAAAACCAAATAGAAAGTGCTTACCTATAACTCTTGCTCCTTGCATAGGTACTTCAGTTGTTTACTTTCCGTAATCACACAGCTCTGACTGCAGCACAGTGCCAGAAAAAGAGTATTAACCCATTGTTAAATAATGGGTATTGGCACCATCATTGCAGTCATTTCCTGAACCCTTCAGTTAAGTGGTTTTGCCTCCACGGTATTAAAAAAATGAATAAAATACATAGAACACTCCAACTGCAGAGGTAAATAGTAACCTGCTAGGATAACCTTCCTTAGATTTAGAATGTAAACTGAACTACATTTCAGCTTAAGTACTGAAAATCTCAAGAGGTATCAATAAGGCAAAAGATAACAGAAGAAAATTAAACCAAGAAAAAGGACGATTGCAGTCTTCTACTGTAGAATCCTCAAGTAGACAAATGAGATATACTTGTCTTTGTTTAAAGTATCACAAACAATTATTCAGTTGTGTTGAAGAAAAAAAAGATAGTTAAGTGACAGACTTGAAAAGCTAGAGTCTTTATTTACCTATACATTAGATGCACCAAAGTAAAACACCTTTGCTTACCTATAGAATAGACAGACCAAAGACATCCAGCTTTATTCATCCATTTCAATAACATACTTTTGCATACAGGAGTTAGTTTCTACTTTGAATACTTTGACCACTCATCTGGGGTCAATTTACCACCTTAAAGGTGGACCCCTTAACAAGCTTCAGAAGGGTGTATTGCTCGGTGTTAGAAGCAGCCCTGTGAACACCTGCCAGTCACTGCTGCCTTTGAATCAGTGAACATTTCCACTTCTTACTACAAACCCCAAAGAGCAATAAGTTATTGGCAGGAACAGTTTACAAATATTGGAATACACCAAGAAGGAAGGCAGTGCAATTCTTTCTGCTCTCAACTGCCTCAGCTACAATATTAACAACTTTTAAAAAGCCATGTAAACTCAGTGGATAGGGTTCCAAGCAAAAAGGATGTGGTTCCTAAATACAGAATTTCTCAGTGGAGACTTGATTAAAAATAAAAACCTTTCTTGACATTCATATCCAGTTCTGGGTTTTTACAATCCAGTACACCCAGAAGAGTATCTTTCCCCTGATGCTATGCAGATGAACAAAAAATTAGACATATGAAATCTCAGTGAAACAGGAGAAGTTAAGAAAGTGAGTAATGAATGTTACTGAATAGTAAAGAAAGTAGTAAAATGTAAATAATCTTTTAACTCACTTTTAAGGGGTCTTAGGTATTACTTACAATAGTTAGTAATCATTGCAATTCTTGCAGGAACATGACTTTCAAGCCATACGTTTTTGCACTAAAACGTTCAATATTAAAAAAATGATGCATCATTGCACCAGCAGCAAACTGCTAATTCTAGTCAACATTTCTTGTAACAAAGCAGTCAGTTTTTCAAACAAGTACAGCTATTTAAATGGATGTAAAGGAAGCACCTGAACACAGTTTTTCAATTACAAAAAATACCATTCTAACCTTATGAACATAAATCTATGATACATATATTTATAATTATTCTAAGCTTTTTTTAAAAAATTCATGCGAGCACCACCACTTGAAGACAGGCACAGTGAATTACATTAAAATGTACTAAATGACCTCTCTCGGTAACATTATATTCAATGTGCTTTTTAAAAGACTTTTTAAATTACTTTGTTCCACAACATCTGCACACACCTATCTGGTCCCTGCAAAAGCAGGGACTATTTTGTTTCGGGGTGTTTTTCATAATTATCTCAGCAGTTGTTGAAGTCAAGATTTTTTATATTGAAATCTGCAGGATGCAGCAGGAGGGCTCTCAGATACAGGTAAATCAGAAGTCCTCCATACAGTCCTGGTATTTTAGCAAGTGGCTCCCACCTTATCCTGAGAATCAGCTCTATTACGTTTTTACTAGACCTAAATGTCTAGAGCTAGCCTTACACAATCCCCAAAACATCAGTCATACCAACCAATATTACTATAGTAGTATCACAAATTATGAAATATTTGAAAAGCAATGTCCAACACTTCTGCCCACTCACCTACAGCCTAGCAGAGTCTAGGAAAGATATGATCACAAGTCTGGGTTTAGATAGTTATTTGCATTTTTTTCAAGGGTAGAAAGTTATATTCATCTCCTTTCTAAGTAATTGTGCAAAGGCGAGCAAATGAAAAGCTGGAGATTTTGTTTTTCTCCTAAAAACATTTAACTATACTGTAGTGATAACTAGAATCACTTTCAGATCTTTAAAAAATACCCAGTTTGTCATCCTTTCCTTGTTGAAAACTACGTGAAAAAAAATGCTGGAGAACACCTAGATTTTCTTCATCTTTACACACCAATTTCCTCTCTATAGTATTCAATACTGCACAGTCTCAATGTTTTCTCCTTATTTTCTCTCTGCTTTAAAGCATCTTTATGAATCCTAGAATCTTGAGAGTGAAAACTGAAAGTGACCGGTCATTTTTAAACATTGCTTATCATACAAATCCAAAGCAACACAATTACAGGGGGGTTTAAGTGATATTTTATTACAAACCATAGTGAGCAGAAGCAGCTAAATCCTAAGAAAGAGAGATTCAGCTGGGAACAATTAGCATTTCCTCTATAATTGCTTCACAGAAAAATATGAGAGTTATTTCTAGAGAGTCTCAATTTGCAAAGCTTCAGTAGTTTTATTATCCCCACCCATTAAATATATTTGGTAGCTGGCTGTAAACACACATACACTGTTGCAATCAAAATTTCAAACTTTCTAAAATACATCATTGTTATAACGAGCCTTCAGGCAAAAGCAGAGAATAACACTTCTGAGAGAAAAACAAAGATTTCATTCCACAGGCTATCAGTCTACAAAAGTTGATTTCCATAGATAAATACTAATGGAGAAAGTGTCAAGATGCCAATTATCAAGCTCCAGATTTCTAAAATATAATCTGGTGTAAGAGAAAAACATTGCTTTTCTTTTAAACTTTGCTATAGGGTTCTTAGAAAATACTTTGATACAAAAAAAGGGCAATAGTTAATTTACTTTGTTGTATGAGATTATGCAATAGCTTGTTGAATGAGCCTGTAATACCTAAATATCTTCAGGTAAACCTATAAAAATTGCTTGAGTTCCCATTCTAAAATACTAAGAGGAGATTAAGTTCTCATTTTTGTTGCTGCTACATTTTAAGTGCATCCTTTTGCTATTTCAGAAAGCACAAGTTTTATTAGCCGTAACACCTAAAGAGGTCAACGATGAGACAATCAATCATAAAACCATTTTCAACAGCATTTCTGTTTACCAGAAAATATGCATACGTTTTCATTGCCTCCCTTATTAAAGAAATTCTAGATTTGAAAACAAAGTTTGATTCCTATGTTATTTAATATTCTTTAACATTTATAGCATATTGATTAAAAATCAAGGTAGACTTGGATTATCTCTGCAGTACAGATAAGGCTTTTATCTTTTGTTATCTGTAACAGAGCTTTATCACAAAACAATACCAAAGACTCAAAGGTATCAAAGATACCAAAGATGGCGCTTCTTACCTCGAAGTTTCTTTCTAAAACTTACACACAATTATTGCCAAAGTTCACTGTTCAACCTCTCAACAATTATAATCACAGAAAGATTTCTTAACAGAAGTCTAAAACACAGATAAAAAAGGTAAGACTTTTCCTAACCCTTCATTAGCAACATCCACTATAATCCCATCACTAATTACTAACCATGTTTTACACCATTTGGCCCAAACTACTAGAAAACACAAGTAAGACATTTCTACAACTTTGCTGCTATTCTTTGTTATACTTGCAGTACTTCAGCCTGCAGTAACAATTGTGTTCCCTAAGAAGCCCATCAATGACTACCAAGGCAGTCACTCCTAAACACTCCTGGGTGTTGTCTTTTTAGCCAGATTTTCTTCAGTGAAGAATAACAGAATGGTTTGCGTTAGAAGGAACATTAAAGGTTATCTAGTTCCACTCTCCCTTGTCATGCAAAGGGATGCCTTCCACTAGACCCAGGCTTCTCAAAGCCCAAAAGAAAACAAGGACTTAGAGTCTTCTTTTTAAGTGCTTAGCATTCAAATCTGCTCCTAGAACTCTTCCAAAGACATTTTAACTTCCAGTGTTTGTAAAAAGACAGCCTGGACGTTTTGGGTTTGCTGAGGTGAGGACCCTTGTCAGACTACAAAACGAAACCAATTTAAAGGTGTTGAAAAAAGTCTTCTGGAGGCAGCAACTTTCACTTTAAGAAAAGGCCTGGGGGACTTGACATTGCTTAAGAAAATAAAACATTCTCTTTTTACGTGGTATAAAAGATGTCACCCATTTCCTAATCAATTATAAAATATGTCAAATGCATAATACTACTTCAAATGTCTTGAGTGGATCCAGAAATTGCAGGTCAATTTTGCTTAAACAGAAATCCCTCCTGAGATACCAGCACGAGACTATGGTTATTGAATTAGCCCTTCCTGCTCAAGGAATGCCAAGAGAAATGGAGGCATCAGTTTCCACATGTGAAGGGGTGTTGGCTGCAAGACAGGAAGCTCCCAGGTGGAAATCTACTAGATCTCCATAGAGAATTGTGCTATTTTGGGACTATGAGATACACATCAGAAGGATGTGTATCCTGTTGCTGGCTCCTGTCCGAATGTTTTCCATACATCAGCATTACTCTTACATGTGATATTCCTACAAGGTTTCACTTTTAACAGTTGGAGACTAACAGAACTTTTTATGGTACAACAAGTGCATCGGATTGTCTCAATATCCTGTCAATATTCAATCCCTCTCAAACCCCTGGTAAGCTCTTGGTGTCCCAAAGCAACTTCCAGCAGCGGTATGTTTCTCAGTGTAATTCTTTACCGCATGAGAAAATTTTTTCACATAAATATTTGAGGTCTGTTTAAGAAAGGAGAAGTATCCAGCAAGTAGATTTATGGACATTGTTACACTTTACAGATACCACTTTAGGTTTCTAGAAGAATAAGGGAAAGAAGAAGACACCAAAATCACAAAAAGAGAAAGTAAGAGATGGGCTGCAAGAGAAAAATTAGAACATCCACAGGAAAACATACCAAGTGCTAAGATCAGGTAGCTATTGTATGGCAAATCCAATGACTAAAGGAAGAACACAGAACAGACACTTGTGCACTTGGAGCTAAAATTTCCCAGCAAGACTGAGAAATCTAAAATGCCAAAGCCAAAAACTGAGAAAGGACATACTTTTGTATTTTAAAGCAAAATCTAAAAGCCACCATGATTTCATAAAGGAAGTCAACTGAATTTAAACGAAATTCACCTAATATTTTAAATTTACTAAGTGAAAATGCTCATAATGTCTTATCCATAAAGTAACCATGGTGTTGAATGCATGGTTGCTTGTGGTATTCATGTTTCAAGTTGTTCTAAAACATTATAAACTTTAGGATGAACTATGATATATATAGTAGTTATCTCTCTGATGTTTACCAATTATTCACTTGTCCTCTTAATGTGCAGCCTGCAGCTACAAATGAAAAGGAGGCTGTCTTTAATGATTCTGCTTGTGCAGGAGAAGAGAACATGTATTTATACAGAACTTTCAAAAGTTAAATCAAGTTAAATCAATTCACTTCATTTGTGCAGAAATTGCACTGTAGCATCCTTCCTTTTCCTGGGAAGGGTTATACTTCTACCACGAAGTAGGGGAAAGGATCATTTCCATCTAACAGATGGAAGGATACTCACTACATTCCTGAAGTAGACAATTAGTACAGTGTAAATATACAGATTACTCTCATGTGTCTGCAAACACATTCACACTTGAAAACTCAAATGTGAACGTAAACTAATTCTAGCAGTTCAGGCTGGGAGTTTCCCAGTATGGGTGACAAATCCAGTCAGAATTTTAGACAGACAATATTAATTCTCCTTTAAAGACAATAAGTAGTCAGCCTGGATTAAAAAGAATTTAGTTTTATTTGGAAAAAGGCACACACTCTTTATTATTAGACTAAACATGTAACTTTTACCTGCAATACTAAGAATCTCAACATCATTTTTTAATTTGATACCACAAGTATCACCACAGCTAGTCAATGCTCAAAACTTAAATGGTTAATTATGCTTAAACTTTCTAAATGCACAAAACGAATATTTTCTTTAAATTACTCTGCACTGCAAGACTATTTTCAGAGGAAAACTCAACTATCACAAGTCTTCCAGAATAGAAAAAAATCACAACTAGCCCTGAACAAGAACAGTTACATTAGAAATACAGAAATAAAAGCAAAAGGATTAAATTAAGCTAATAAACATCTGCTACAGTATAAGGAGAAACAGTTGACAGAGATTTGCTGCAATAAGTCAACATACTTGGAAGATCATCAGTTATATACACACCAATGCTCTTTTTGTCCTGGATATATTTAAGTAGTCCTAAAGAAATGCTTAATAACAGAAGTAGAAATGCTTCTAAAATTGCTGGTGCCAATACCTCTTGCAGGTATTTACGCCAGACAGACTGTCACGGAACAGATCCGTAGTGAACTTCTAGATAAAGTTAAATTACAAGATCCAGAACTAATTTGTTTCCCTTTTAACAAAATTTTTAAGTATAATCCCCACCTCCCTAGTCTCAGCAGCTACAAGTACTTAAAAACGAAGTCATGGATTGCAGTGGTAATTTCTCCAACTAAAACAGTTGTTTCTTATTAAAAACATCAGATGTTTATGATCGTTAATACTGACACACATGAAGAGACTCAACCGACATCTTCATAAGAGGTCTGCAGTCCGAGAAATACTAACACTCAGTAATGGTATCCTTATTTATTAATCAGGTATTTGTTTTCCAGTAATTAATTACCTTTACTTTTGGCTACTAATATTGATTTGTTGCAATTCAAGCTGAAAATAGCCATACAGAACATACAGAAAACCATAAAACATCTGGAGGCAGTGTAACTCTGCTCTCCTAGCAAAATGTTAACAAGTAATTTGATCTCCAATACTACTTCTGGTATCCTTTAAGGTTGCAGGTTTCCAAGGTGTAATGATATGATACAAGTTGAAAAGAGCTTTGATGTAGGTTTATCAGTTGGTTTTGACATACAAAAACCGCTATATCTTTTGTAGTGCTTATGCCAGTCACAAATCTTTCCACAGCTAATTCTCAGTAGAGCTGGATAATAAAAATAAATCCTTAATTAGGTTGTACTTCCCACTTTGGAAGTCACTGATTTATTTCTTGTTATCTTCTTTTCTTATTCTACCGCTCAAAGTCAGAGCCAATATACAACAGAATTAATCTCCAATTGTGTCAATACAAATCTGGCAATTAACCATGCAAAGTTTTGCTTTAAAGACAGAAAAAACACTCATTTGTAAATATAGACTGTATATTAACTTTCAGTTAATACACCTATCAAGAAACACTTGATATTATTTGAAAAATGAAGAGAGAGACATTTTAATTTCATTATAAAACTCACCAATTTCTAAATATGGTTGAAATGCTGTTTTAGTGCACATTATCAATGATAAAAATATTTCTGGACAATTTTAACCTTCAATTCTGCATGTAGTTCTGTTTTTCTGTACTACAGTATATGACCGTAACAGAACCACTATTGTGCATTATCAAAATAGGAATTATGTGATGTTCATAGTAAAGTATCATGAAAATAATTTTCTCTTATTTGCTTTAGTCAATGAGAGTACTTTCCTGTTTAGATTTCCTAGATGACTCTGGTTACCCAGAAACACACATGGTTGACCTAAGCAGTTTGGCATGAATTTTAAGACATGAACGTTCAGAAATCTCCAAGGGACTTACCCATTCACTTAAGATTGCATAGTAACATCCTCCTCCCCCCACCCACCAAAAGAAGACTCCTAGTAAATTAACTTAGCCTAGGTATGTTAATACCAGAGTCATTCAGGAATCATATAACCTTCCCAAGAGACACGGGTTCCCACTTCCATCAGTCTCTCTGCTTTTAAATCACAGAATTGAGAACAATGGAGATGTTGGACTGGCCATGGGTTAGTGAATTGCTAGTAAGGTAGTAACTTAACACCTTTAAATCACCCAGGATAAAAACATATCCTATGTTTGAGCTTGACTCTAAAGGTACCCTACTGAAATAAAAGGACAATGGCAAGTAGCAACTAGACAATCACTAACATTCTATATAATACATAGTTTTTCCTAGAATCTACTGAATTTCTCACGAGAGTGATAATGAATTGTTATTGACACACTTTCTTCCAAAAAAAGCCCTCTAAATCTTCCAAACTGTCAGCAGAAGTGTTATGCTTCACAATACAATTTGTGGGAACTTTTAAAACAATGAAGAGTTTTAGACTTGTATAATAACACATAGCAATAATAAGGTCCTGAGGCACTTGATGTGTGAGTTCACAATGGTTTTGTTCACACATTCTGCCAGAGAATTATACTGGTTTCAAATATTTGCAAACTTCCCTTGCTAGTGTCTCTTCAAGGCAGGGTATCAGAAGCATTTCTACTAAATACTTCTGTCAGTTGTATGCCCAACGTAAAACAAATAATTCTAATTTTGGCATTACTGTTGCTAATTTTTAGTCAACACACATGCAAACCGAGATAATATGAAGACAAGTAACTCTTGTTTATGTTTTGTCGTTATTTTTCTTTGGTTTAAAATGTATATGAAACACAGTTTACGAAATATCTCATTTACAACTTCATATTGCTATCTGTGTGTTCTGCAGTAAATCCTAAATGTTGCTTCAATATGTTTGACACCCTATGCTGTACATCAGTGTATTTCCCACCTAGTAAACAGAGAAGGAAATCAGATGTTCTTCCAGAGAAAGTTTCATATTTATTCAAAAGGCATACATCTCAACTGACTTTTTTATTACTTGAAATTTTCAATTTCATGAAACTTAAATTGAGGGACTTCTTACTGTTTCAGTAATATTACAAACAATACTCATTAGTGTATATTCTAGGGCCTATACAAACCCTCATACCATTTAACTGCCTGAGTAAAGGTTTCAAATGATGTCCCATGGGATCTCATCTACTGTGAAGGAAAACATCGAGGCATCCTGGACTATACGTGTCTTGAAAAATATTTTAAAGCTTTGAAAAGTTCTTCCTCATCAGAATGCACAAATGCAAAATAATCTATCCTATATCCGAAACAATCCAAGGTGTAGTAGCTGGATTTTAAATTTATGCAACAGTCATTAAATACTCAATATGAAAACAACTGGCAAATCTGAAAAGGTGACTGTTATATATATTATATATATAAAAATATAACAATATTGCTATATTGTTATATTTTAACATTGCCTTTAAGTTTTAAGGTAACAAGAACTATATTCATGCAACTTTCTGACACCAAACTTCAGTACTGTAAGAAAAAGTCTGGACTCTCTGAAACATTTTTATTTCTAGTGTCCTGACTCAAAGGACATGTACATTTAATCTGATCCAGAATGAAAAATATGCTGTATTAAGATGACAAAGTACAAAAAAAATTTCAGTCTAACAAAAATTTTAAGAAGAGAGTTGTTAATTGAGGTCCGTGGTTAAAGTCTAATGAAAATTTTGTCTGTTATCATGTTATAGAAGAATAAGTACAGTCATAATTGGATTGTAACATCTAACCAGGTACTTTTTAAACACCTTGCTCGTTTAAAATCAAGGATAAAAAGGGGGTCTTTATACCATTTGATGTTTCAGAAAGGCATGAATTATGCCCCTCTACTTTTGTTATGTACAAAAATTTTCACTCAGTTTAAAAAAAAAAATTAATCAAAAAACTCATATTGGTTATGATCACTACAAATTTTAAGATGTCAGCTTTAAGCAGGAGAGTATTGCAAAAGTGTCTGCTAAAATGAAAGCTCCGGGCTTTGTCTAAATTCTCAACACAGCAAACAAACTGACTGCAAACTTGCATTTCATTGCTAAAGCAAAAGCTATAAAATAAACTGCAGTGCACAACTTCAATATGATTCTAAGAACTTATTAATGCTGATACCAGAGGTGATTTATTTGGCTTTTTGGTGTTCTGTGTTTGCTTTTTTTTTTTTTTTCAGTAAAACCTTCCCCTCCTGACAGAATACTGTTAAACACAGAAAAAAAAATTGCTACTCTCTACTACTGTCAATCTTTCAGATACAGTAAAAAAAACTTCAACATACAAGAGTTCTAGAGCAAGTCATTGATCTGCAAAATGTTATACATCAGTAATAAGGCATCCACTTTACAGCTGTTTAAACAAAAAAGGAAGCTTTTCCCAAAATATATATTTTGGATCTCTGTAAACAAAGTTTATATGTATTGCTTCCATTCATTTAAAAAATATACACCCACATGGATTGAAAGTGATCTTGGTGCTATGAATTTTAAAATATTGTAATTTATGCAGATGTAATCTGAAGATACAAAACCCAAATATTTTTGAACTTAATATTTTGAAATACATCAAAAAGTTTAATTATGCTTATGTGAAAAGAAAGCTAAAAATATACCCCAAATTTTATGTCATTTCATTGAACAAGTACTATGAAAATAAACATTCATCTGGTTTCCTAACAATAAATATACAAACAGTTATTATAACATACTGCAACACACAGGAAGTATTACTACATTGACCTTAATGTTCACTCAGTAGTTTTTAAATCTTTCCTCATTGAGGTCTGAATCTTCTACCTTGTCAGCTGTCCAACAACTTTTAAGAGGGTTTTATTTTCTTGTTTCAACTGTTCATTTTCATCTTCTATATCATCTAGGTCCTGTGCAAAAAAAAAAGAATAAACATTTCCCAGAACATAAACAAACTCTCAATTAGTAGCAGTAGGAATTTAGCATCTTAGCTCTGACATGAAGAAGATGGGGTAGGGAAGAATTAGTGTCACAGTAGGTACCCTTACAACTGTTAAAACTGGCCAGTTTCCAAATGTTACTGTAATTACAAAATATTAATATTATATTCCCACATACAAGCACCTTTAAATAGAAATACATTCAGACTAAAGCTACAGCAGGAATTAATGAATAAAGAAACCAATATAGGATGGGTGTGATTATTTTTCTGGCATATACAGAGAGAGCATTACTCAGATATTGCCTCTACTCTCCCAGACTCTGCTTGTCTGCAATTATCCCACTCACATATACACATCACTGGTTATTACTGCAAGAAGATCTGCTTTGTGTTTTAAATTAACTAACAATATTTTCAGAAACAGATTTGCCTGTCCATTTTTTGTTTTCTGTGAAAAAAATTAAAATAGATTCTGTAACTTCTGTCTAAACTGCTGAAAGACCCAACAGCACACACAATAAATAATAAGTGCTCTAAATAGATTGCTTTCACCCCAAATGTTTGCCTCTTTTCCACAAATTACCATTTTTATCCAGTTCCCATTTTACTTCTTCACTTCCTACCAAGTCTTTTCAAGCCTTTTCAAACCAGTGAAAATGGCTGCTTAATGCAAGTATTACTTGAGCAAAAGTAGTTTTACTCTATAAAAAAAAACCACATGGAAGAAACAGAACGTGAACAAAACAAAGAAAGAAAAACAGAAGAGTGGTATCAAGAACAGCACTCTAAGGAGAAAAATTAATGATAGGCAAAGGAAAAAGAACCAGAATTCTCATTGGAAATCTTAAGGTCTCTTGATTCAAGTCTGCAAAACCCTCCTGTTGCTTTAAGTAGTAAAAGATTTTCTTTCTCTTGTCTCTTTAAGTTGTTAAGTAGCATTTGACATATGAAGCCCAGTTTCTTATTTCTTTTCAGTGAGGTCACTCCAGAAGTGCATGCTAGAGATGATGTATTTAATTGGTATAATCATTTTTAAAAGCCTCTTCAGTTTGTGAAGTCAAAATCCATACCACAATACCTCTGCAATGACTTTATTGTTTTTCTAATGCGGAATCAAGAAATCGCTAGCAGAAATTCCTCTTTGCTTCACAGAAGCAATGCTGCGTCACAGTATGAGTGACTTCCAGGAAAAGCATTTGACCACTCCAACATAACAGATACAAGTGGTTTAAACAACAAAATATGCAAAGTTTTGATGCTATAAATACAGTTTAATATAAAGAAACACACTTTATACTTTCAATAAAATGTGTGTTTTGGTTTGGTTTGGTTTTTTTAGTTTAATATACAGAATACTTTATTTGAACTTGTTAACCTAGCCATTGGATGCCTCAATTAAAGTTTACCTAAAGACCCTCTGTTTAAAATATTGCAACTGACTCAAAAAAAAATATTACAAGTTTGTGAAATGCTTATGCTGCAAAAATAACATTCCAAAGATTACTACAAGTAAGAGACTCTTGAATATGAGCCAGGAAAAATAACTGTTGCAGTTTAAATATCTACAGAAACAATGGGCTGAGAGATGCAGGGGATTTTGCCACTTTGAAGTTTCTTATTCAAAATTACACCACTAATTTATGCTTATTAGCAAAAAAAGATGCAATAGCAGGAAAGCTTGGACTTCACATACCAAAAGAACCAATAACTATACAACTGACACTAACTGGACTGTAAATCCTCATTGACAGACCCTCTCCAAAAACACTTTTAACTACAATGACATCTTACTGAGATCAGAGATGACTAAGTGTAAACTAGTCAACTTTGCCTACAAATATTTAAATAGTTTGAGATGCCTTTCCCTTCAGACATTTGAAGTTTTAATGAAGCAATTACCCCTTTCTTACAAAGAACATGGCAGATATACTTTTAATGTCTAATGTCTAATATAATGGAATGAGGGAATGCCATTTATGGTCTTTTCTGTTCCTCAATATAAATGCAGCTCAGGATTCTTGGAAAAACAGTTTTTCAGTTGCAACACAAGGTCTTCGACAATCAAGGATGCATCCATGGCCATCAACTGACTGAAACTTGTAGAAAGAGCATTTCTTTAATATGGACTGAGCAGTCAGAAAGCTATGCAGTAAAATGGCTTTTTAAGAAGTTATTTAGAGTCTTTGACATGAAATTCTTTCCATACCCATGCACTCAATATGCAATAATTACATATTTTGATTAACAGAAAAGCTGGAGAAATACCACGAACATGTAGATGTTCAAATTTAGACACCTCTATTTAGGTTGCCTGCAAGCAAAATTTTTTTTAAAAAGATCTCTGCATAAGCTCCCTCAGGTAAGTTTAGTCCTCAGAACATCCTTCTATCTGAACAGAAGGCTGAAGATCACAACTGTTCTTCCATGCAAAGCACCCAAACCTAACACTCCACAAAGAACATATGGATGTCCCAGTGCTGGCTCTCGTGTTCTCAGTTATGATAATAAACCTGAAGCAAATATAACTGCCCTATTAACTTCCATAACTTTCTATCATCAGAATGATGTAGTATTTCTATGGCTTTTCTCTTTCTGAATCCACATGGATAGCCAATATAGAAGAAAACATAAATCCAAGAGTTAATAAACAAGAAAGTAAAGCTGAATCTGTTTTAATGGAAGCATCACTTGAGACATGGGTTCAAACTTCTTAGAAAAGACAAATTATGCTGGTCACAAAGTCAAAAGGCAACTTTTTGATCGTTAAGAAAAGCCCAAGAGACATGGACATAAATAACTTGCACTCAACGAAGCAAACAGACAGTGTTAAAGCTATGAAGAATGCTGACCTCACGGAGAAAAAAAAATTCCATCCTCTTCTGCATTTAAAAGTATCTACCAAGAAAGCATCAATAAGATGGCTTTGTAGATCTCATGGAAAGGTACAGTTTTAGTCATGGTATAATAAAGTGGTTTTTGAAAGACTATATTCTGTTTAATGTTTCCTTTCATGTAACAAGTAGAAATTGTCACTGTCCTTAACACAGGCAAGACACAGACACTGCCTGACTTTACAAATGTTCAAAGATGGTTTCTAGTTAGACACTTCATGGATTTAATTTAGGACATCATGCTTCAAATATAGCAGAAAAAAATAACATTGTTTCTGGAACAGCAAACCTCTGTCATAGTCCTAAACCACAAGATTTCAGGTTATTTTGATTTGTTCTTTCTGATCTTTGAGGCAGGAAGTAGGACATGACTAACCATATTAAATAGCTTTGCCATCCATTATGTAGAAGGAATGAACACCTGCCTTGACTGTAATAATGTCATAATCTTAGATGTGACAGATTCTTTGCAGAATGAAAAAACAGCATGAAGACCAATGCCTCACTTAAAATAGAAGTCTCTCCAAAACAGACAATACCTCATTTATCCTACAGACTAACCTGCAACTTTCTTCATAAAAAAATCAAAATATATGTTTCAGAATAATCTCCTTTCATTCTTAGATTAGTTTGCAAACTTGTGAATGCTGTCCTTCTTTGCCACAGATGAAGAGATGCAAAATGAAATTTTGACATTGTTCATGCAGAGTTATTGCCTCCCTTCACTGCTGCATTGACCAAAGCCATATCTGCACTGGACTAGAAGACGCATATACCCTCGTACATCCAGGCTCCACACCTCAGCCAGGAAATGCAAGATGAGGTCACTAATCCACTCTACCAAAGAATTTCTGTTTGCCCTTAAAATTGGGGCAACTTTTTTCTATTAATTTTTGAATTTCTCATCCTGTTCCATTTCCAAGCATGTCTCACTCTTCTAACCCCCTCTTTTCCTGCCTTCATACCTTGCCTGAGTGATGCTACCTCAGGTGTCCTGCCTTCTGACTTGTTCTGCTTTTACTTGGGATCAACTATAAAGAGTATGAGAATATGTGTCAGAATATAAAAAACTTGCTCCCAAGTCTTTTTAAGAGAATCTAAATTATTAGTAGTAATTAAAAGCTGACTAAAATGAAATTAAATTTCTAATTACTTTGAAAAAGTCCTGTGTAACAATTTATTGAGAAAATTGTCAAAACCCCAACTTAATTGTTTCTTGGTATTCTACATACTGAATCTGGAAAGAAGAGACAGTGCTTTTGCTTTTATAACCTTGCTCTATGAACACTTAGAGTAACAACAAAATCAGGTACTCCAATAACAGAGAACTCAGAGAAGTTAATCATGACAAACACAAGTTACCTGGAAAAAAATATAACTTATGACATGCCTCTTGAGATCTACGCAATACAAAAGACCCCTCACACTCCACTCAGTGGATGCAGGTGCCTGAAGAACAGAACAGAGAATGCAGAGACTTTTATCCCCTCTTTCTAAAGAACCTCATAAGAAAGTATTTGCTTACTCTGTTTAATAAATCAATTTCTTCCTTCAGCTTTCCAATTAGTTCCTCTTTGTCCTGCGTCATCTTCATTAATCTTGCATTTTCCTGTCTTTCCTTTGCAAGTTCCTAAAACCAGAATATTCAATGAAGTTGGAAATGTTATTTTTAAGAGGCAGTTTAATACCATTTAAAACAAAGAAAGAAGAACACACACACACTTAGTTATAATTCCTTTCCTACAGCAAGTCAAACCCACATCTTCAAGTCCTTTTACATTTTAAGTAGCTAAAGAAATGTTCAAGATAATATTTTACCCACAGCAAATCAGTGTGATATCTGATTCAAATGATGATGTTTTAATTAATATTTAACTTAAGCATGAACCCAAAATTGGATAGGGGCCCAGAACAGAAGAAGTAAATGTAAAGTATGATCTTCCAAATTTCTTATACTGGGAGGCTTAGTCTTATTTATGGTTGTTTTTTGGGGTTTTGTTTGTTTTCTTTAACTACCATTAGCAAGGAAGGAAGACTAAATGTTAGATCTGTGGGCCTGAATGTGAGAAAAAATGAAAATGTCCATTAGGAATTCAGTAAGTCAAGATTCAGGATACTGAAAGACTATTTTTCATGTTAGTGGCAATTTAAGTATTTCAGAAAGAAGCTGATTTAGAATGGAGGGTTATGGTGTACTTCACTCAAATCAAGGTTCCTCAAGTCTTAAAAAACCAGTAATTTCTACAAAATACAGTTTATTTTCACCCTTTTCAACACCTATTCAAATTGTGTTTACTTAGTAACTTTGATCCATACAATTCAAGAATATTTGGTAAGTTACCCACAAAAAAAAAAATCTACTTCAGAGGAAGACAGAAAAGCTAGTAATAAATTACACAGATGACATTATTTAGCAAAATACTGGCTTACATGAAAAACTCAGCTTTAACATTATTACATTTTCCCAAAACTGTTTGTATGAAGTTAATCTGAAATTATGAAAACTGCTTTAAATATGTATTTTAAATGTTTAAAACTTTAACAACTGGATAGCAATAAATTTTATAATATTTTGATACATTAAAAAAAACCCAAAACCATAAGTAGATCAGAAACAGGTTTGCTAATTTTATGAACAGCCAGTGAGCCCCTTCTTCCCTCCCCCAAGATATTTGTTCTTTGTTGGTGTGTCACAAGGTACGAAAGAGAAATACGCAGAGCACTGTTGGCTCTGTTGTCTTTACCTCAACCATTTCTCACTTACATACCAAATGAAAACTAAACATCCATGATTTGAAAGTTCACATTCTTCTCAGTCAGTCTGACTCTTTATACATTTTTATAGACATAACTATCTGTACTTCAAGCATTTAGCATTTATTAATGCTACTTCAAGCATTCATAGCATTTATCTATGTATTTTACTTGTAAATTTCCCCACAGACTTTTGAAAGTACTTTATTTCAGACGTATGCCATGGAGAGGTTAGTTGGCACTTACCCTTTCAAGTTCCTCAATCCTCTTTTCCAAAGTGTTACTTGGTAGAGAACTGCCAGAAGAATTTGCATCCCTGCTGTATCTGCTGTAAGTTGTCCTCTCTGTTCGGGAATATCTATTTGGAGCGTCATCTTCTGGTGCATTAGCTGTGCTACAGAAGTCAAAGAGCAGACACCTATTTATACATTTAACAAAATGGAAATGATAGCAGTAACAAAACTGCTTTCCAAAGCACTCAACAGGTCAGTCTAATAAACTGTAGAAAACCTGTGGTTGAGAACTCACTAAATTCGCTGCCTCAGAGATTCAAATACTTGGAAAATGCAGCTCTCATCCACATGGGTAATTGACTTTAAACACATACTTATCTTATCCTATCTTACTTTTAAAATTTCATGAACTGTGCACATTAAAAACCAAGCTAAGTAATTTTATTTCAAAGAGTAAAGTTTTAAACCAAGCATCCGTAAAGGATGAAAAACAAGTACATGTCCAAAACATAAGAAGAATATCAACTGACTTTTCTGGAACTATGGATTTGGCCTGTACTCCACTATGGTTGCTATATACAAAACCAGTGCTAATTTAAAAATATGTATAAGAAGTCAACCATTTTCACTCACAAAACTAACAGTGCTCTTCCCATAGCTATTTTCTTCCTAATAGTAATATTACTTACCTTCAACACAGAACCTAATGAAAAATGAAGAACAACAGAACAGAGTGCCCCGGGAACAAGTAGAGATACTGATCTTTCCCTCTCCAATTCACTAAAACTATACTTCTTAGACTTTGAAAATAAACAGCCAAACTGTGGAAGACCACCGAAAAGAAAAAAAAAAAAAAACAAACAAAACAAAACACACAAACAACCAAAAACAAACAATCCCCTCTTCTATCTTCACCAGGGAAATCAAAAGCCACATGGAGATTGTCCTCAAAAACCAGCTCTAGGTGTCCCTGCTTGAGCAGAGGACCGGACATGGACAAGATTCCCCTCAGAGGTCCCTTCCAACTTCACTCAGTCTGTGATTCTGCAAAATCACACAGCTGAAGTATGTATACAATGGTTTTCTAGAGTACTTAGGAAAAGAATGAAAAGAACTACAAGCATCCCTATAACATTTCCTTTAAAACAGAGAAGAGTATATGATTAATGCGTTCATTTAACAGTTTTGCCTTTCATAACTTTAGAAAACCCCTGCTGACCACGTGCAGATTTAGATGGATACAGTGCAAATCAAAAGCAGGAGTATCTGGCAAAGGCATGTCTTTTCATGGATATAAATATTCTTTTGCTCTAGTACGTGTGAAGTTTCCAAGGCACACTGACACAATTGTAAGGAATTTTGTAGCTTAATGTTATTACCATATTTAGCACTGTTTATTCTTCATTCAGGAGATTTTTCAAAAAACGTTTCTAGGACCGGATATCCATGTTACAACACAGCATAAGAGAAATATTTTAGCTTAACTCTATAAATTCTAGATTATTTAGCTTTCTAAAAGATGTGTAGTTGTATTCTGCTAATGTCTAAAGGATAGACCACACAAAAAAAAGGCTCAATTTTTCATCACTCAAAAATTGACCCTATTGTCAACATATTGGAGTACCTCAACTCAGCTCTATCAAGTGATATTGGCAGAAACTCCTACATGAAGATGAGAAGAAAGAATACCTAGACAGGAAGGGTTTCATTAATACAGAAAATGCCTTAATTTTTCAGTATTTTCCCTGAAATTCACACCCAGAAATTTCCTCACCTATTCCACTGGGCAGCAGACCCTACTGAACGCATTCTTTTTCACTGTTAGCATGTACAAATGACATATCAGGAAGAATTCTAGGAAATGAGATTTAAAAAAAATTTGAGGCATCAGTCCATAATCTAATATATGGAATGTGACAGATAAAAAGTTCATTATTTGTGCTGTTATAACCAATGTCTAGTACACAGTAATAGAAAAAATGTACCATCCAGGACACAACAGGCATATCTTTCACAAAGAATGGAATTTTAGTCTTCAGATATGTCACTTTATGAGCATTAAATGTGAAACAGTCATAAAATCATAGAATATGCTGCATTGGAAGAGACCCATCAGGACCGCTGACTCCAACTCCTGGCCCTGGATAGGACACCCAAGGATCACACCATATGCCTGAGAGTGTTGTCAAAATGTTTCTTGAACTCTGTCAGGTTTGGTGCTGTGACCACTGCCCCGGGGAACCTGTTCCAATGCCCAAACACCCTTGGGGTGAAAAACCTCTTTCTAATATCCAATCTAAACCTCCCCTGACTTAACTTCAGGTCATTCCCTTGGGTCCTGTCACTGGTGACCACAGAGAAGAGATCAGTGCCTGCCCCTGCTCGTGGGGATATTGAAGACTGCAATGAGGTTTCCCCTCAGTCTCCTCCAGGCTGAACAGACCAAGTGACCTCAGCCACTTCTCATATGGCTTCCCCTCAAGGCCCTTCACCATCCTCATGGCCCTCCTTTGGACACTCTCTTATAGCTTAATGTCTGTTTTATATTCTGGTACCCCAAACTGCCACAATATTCAAAGGTGAGGCCATCCCAGTGCAGAGCAGAGCGGGACAATCCCCCTCCTTGACTGGTTGGTGATGCTTTGCCTGATGCCCCCCAGGACACGGTTGGCCCTCTTGGCTGCCAGGGCGCTGTTGACTAGAATAACAGTATCACTGAACTTGGTGTCTCTCTACTAAGAGGAAATACCTATTAACCACCACCACCAAAGATGAGTCTGTGGAATTATACCTGTAGATTAGATACAGATATATAAATATATTTCTAAGGGGTTTCTTCTGGCTGTACTTAAATAAAAACCATATAGCAAAATCAACTCTCATTGCAGTTTGACTACTCTTACAGGGAAACAGAAATTCTGTTTTGGAAAAATGTTTCTAGTTATTTCCTTTACAGTAAAATCAGTTATTCACAGAGGCAGGTTTTAAAGCATTATTACAGAAAGGTGAAATAAATCTTGCTCCTTCCAATGCCTCTTTGATTCTCTCAATGTCTTCCTGAAGCACTGTCCAATTTGCCATTTCATCCAATTAAAATCACCCTGTCAAAACTGTATTTCAACTACAACATGTTCAATTACTACAGGTTTATTTTTATTGCCAGAATCTTGTAACTATAATTGATTTGAAAACGCCTAATTACTTACGTCTCTGCAATCGAGTCAGTCGCTAACAGATTCTTTGGAAGAAGCAGCAAAGGACAATTTTTTCTAAATAGGTCATCTTGGACTTTTGTTACTGTTTAAGCCAAATTTGTGGCTTTCAGAGTTGAGCTAAGGAAAAGAAGTCTTGTCTTCTCTAAAGCTGCATGTTCCTAGTCTGCTCCATTTTTCCCTTACTCTGGCCTTCAGGTGAGTGTGAAACCACTCAAGGAACTGATGCAGCAATCCAGCAGACAAGTAAAAGGAAGCCATCAGCTTTCAGCCACATTGGCTTCTTGAAGTGGTACCTTTTCCAGCTGCATGAGCACTGGCACAACAGGCAGCTAGTACAACTTAGACCATGAAAACCTTCTGCAGAAATAAAACCTAAATCTTTAGCATTGATTCAAGAGGGGCTAGAAAAGTCAAGAAAAGCATCTTGAGTGACCCCTGTCTAAAATACACTGTTCATATCTGCACAGTAGTGATTCTAATGCAACAAGCTAGATGAGACAATGCTTCCACAGCAAAATTCCCAAACACAGGAAGCAGGCAAGTCTGGGCATAGCTTTATGAAACAGTATTTTGCAGCTGTGGTTTTTCTGAATTAGTGAGACCAAGGTTAGTAAGATGGAATGTAAATTGTTATAGTTTAAGTCTTATAGTTACCTAAAAAACACTGAGTGAGATAATTTCAGCAGTGCTCAAAAATTTCCTTCAGAGCCCCTTTGATTAACGCTCTGAAGCACTGGGTTCTTCTCTTCTTATGGTCTCTACTTCTCCATTTATTTTTCAACTCTTGCATGAATGCTAAACTTGAATACAATGTAGTCTTCTGAAATTAGTGCTAAATGGTTCTAGCTCTAGGGATCCAGGTTAACATGCTGTACTATCCCAGAAGAGGGGGAAAAAATCCTCTCTGACATTTTGACTGGAAGCCATAACAGCATACTATACTGTATTCATTTCCACTAATAAACAACTTATAGAGGGAATACATCCCTCAATCACTAAGAGATTTTAATCTCTTTCTGTAAACTGATCCAGCTGATCTGTCTGATCCATGAACCATGCAAAAATCTTCTGAGTTATTTTAAATCCTGATCTGCAAGGGTTTTTTTACAATTTTTTAAAAAGAAACTAAACTGGTTCAAAAGCTAGTAGACAATCTTAAAAGTAAGCTGTTAAAACAAATTCTCTGTGCTTATAAAAATATTCCTCTGTCCACATACATATCTTGATTTACTGCTACTTGCAAACAAACTTTTCAAGGTTCACAGAATGCAACAGAAACACAATTCATGTTTACATGTAGATTACACTCAAATATTCCAATAAACAGAATACACTTTGTCATTCTCCTGTTTGAGAAATCAGTGATAACACCAACTATACTGACAGCATCAGACCTAAATCAGAAAACTATTCTTACTAATGGCAATGTGCTTGATGCTTTAAAATAACCCACAAAGCAGGGCAAAAACTGGTAGACCCAGTTTCAGGAACAGTAGTTTGGAATGGCCAAAATGAGGCATATCTCACTAAGAAAAGCTTAGAGAAAAATTAAAGAAAAGGAAGTTGATATGGGCCATTACAACTGAAGTATAACTATACATTTTAATACATGAAGCTCACAGTTAGGACACACAGCTCATCACAGCTCCCAAATACTCTCATGCACATCCTGTGGCCTTCATGTCAGCATGACCTTGCAGATTCTGGTCATCCTTTTAATAGATCTCACAGTATCACTCTAGATCACAACAAAACCATCACTTTCTTTTGAAAATATTTTACATGGTTAATCATGCAACTACAAAGGAACCCCTCCACAAACTTTTAGGGTGTGTGAAAGTTTCTGAAGTAAATTCAAAAGACAGACTACAATTATAGACTAAGATCCTCATCACAAACTTTTATTTAAGTGCATGAGGAGACAAGTTCAGTTTGTCCACGTCAGCCAGAACAGAAGAATAACACACAGCAGCCAGCAGAGTTCGTATGTAAACACGTCTTCCAGTCAATGGACACTCAGTGAAAAGGGTTTCCCAGCAATGTCATATAAATGTTCAACCATGGATTGCTGCATCCATATAAGGCAAAGTAGCCAGTGTGTCTGATTAAACAGGTAGTGTAAAATCTGTGCAATTCCTTGAGTCCTACAACATATTGAGAAAACAATGATTCTATGACAACACACATCACAGAAATTTCTCTGCTCTTAAGTCTCTCTTCTGTTGTTAGGTACAGGAGGCTAGGTATCTCAATGTAGACACAATCACAGAACTGCTGAGGTTGAAAAAAAACCCTCTAGGATCATCAAGCCCAACTGTAAAAAATGAGAACAGTTACATGGAAAGGCAAAAGAAAGGTACTGGAAAGGCAAAAGAAAGGTACTGAAAGCCAGGAATGGTATCAGTAACCTAGGACTGGAAGTCAGAAGAGGAGAGAGACAAAACAGAAAAAAAAACCCCAAGTAATCAGAAAAATAACAAACAGAAGACTAGGACCTCAGTGATTAAATATAAGGATGTAAGAGAAAGGGGGAGAGAAGGGAAAGGGTATGTAACTAGCCTAGAAAATAGAAACCAGCAAAGTGAAGAAAAATGTTGAGATGAAGAAACGTCATGTTTGATGAGGAACAATAGGGGAAGAGGGAGAAGGCAAAAAATGAAGAAGCAGGAGTAGTAAAGATGGAAAAAAACAACCTGAAAATTTCTGACAAATAATTCATTCTTTAAATGGGAAAGAGAGTCTACAACAGAACACAAAATTTTAGGAAAACATATTTCTATTCTTGCTATCAAATGTCTATAAAGTCTACCAACAAACTCTCTCCCACAAAGTACTGACCACCTGCTGTCAGAGGTGGTAAGTAACAGTTTCAAATGGGATCTGAAAGGGTTGTCCCTATGTGAGAATGTGCTTTGCTCTCAGAGTTTGCTTTGAAAACCTAAGGAAGTACACCCCAAACTGTTAAAAGCACATTAAGCTCATTTGAGCCTTGAAGCAGCTTCTGATCTCCATTCAGCCTTCACACACCAATAGTGCAGTTCTGGGTGTAATCACAGAACGGCATTTTCTGTTTCCAAAGGATTTCTAACTGTATTTGGGACTTCAGTGGGGTCTGAGTGATTTGGATAAGAATTACTGTAGAGAAGGTTGCTTTCTGTAAGACCTTCACTTACTGCAGACGTTGGAAGTGGCAAACAAGCCCAGAACAACTCTGGTCCTGACTCCTTTAGCATTCACACCAGAAAGTGAAGCCACTGGGAGACACACTTGAAGTACTTTTAAATGAAAAATTACTTCAGGGGAGGTAAACATTTTCAAATATAGAGGAAAATTAAATAGATACTATTGACTCTAATCACAGTGGGCATTGTATGCCTCAAGAAGTACAATTAGAATAAAACCCACTGAGTATTTGCGAGCACTAGGCACTGTGTTGACAGTAGAAAATAATCCTTTGCTTTCAACATGAAATTTCAAGACTGTGCAATGAGTAAGATAGATGGTAACATACATAAAATATTGAACAGCAGCTTGCAGCAAGTCAGATTCCTCCTGAATGTGATGCCAGTCCTGATGGGGAAAGTTGACAATGACCTTACATCCCACATATAACTAAAGCTGACTGAGGGAAGACTGCACAACTAAGTCTTATTTAGCATTTTCTAGCATTGGTGCTTCCTATTTTTGCAATGTCAATCAGATGAATTAGCTTATTTTCAAATAAGCTACGAATGTGGTTGTGCAAACTTCTATTTATTACTCCCCCACGCACAACCAAGTTTTTGCAAGTGAGTGAGTATGGAGAGCATGTGAACAGAGATAAGGTTTATGAAAAGCCACAAAAGTATGACACACACCACTAAGTATTCAGCAGATACAAAAAGCAATAAAAGTCTGCATGGGAACCAAAAAGGAAGTGAAGACTGAACTAAAATGTTCTTGATTAATAAGAAACGAATCATGAAATTACACAGTTACTAAGGTTGTGACAGTAAGTCCACCCATTCTGCAGTGACAAAATGATTTAAAAAAAAACCCCTACAACAATAAAAAGCATCATTCAACTAAGTTTACAAGAACGCAGTAATATAAATATAAAAGACAGCAGCACCATGCTAGGAAAGCTAAAGCATAACAGGATCAGTTATTATTTTTTACAATGAGGGAGGTGAGACTACAGAACAGGTTACCCAGAGAAGCTGTGGATACTCCCTCCCTCTAATTGTTCAAGGTCATGCTGGATGGGGCTGTGAGCAATCTAATTTAGTGGAAAGTGTCCCTGCCCATGGTGGGGAGGCTAGACTAGATGTTCTTCAAGGTCCATTCCAACCCAACCCATTCTACGATTCTATAGGTGAACAAGTTTGAGGGTGGAAAATACACCAGTGATGACTAGATAATTGGTAGGTGCTCTTTGCACTTTCTTCTACAGCCATGAGATAGATAGATAGATATATATATATATATATATATCTTTTAGATGTGTATATCTAAAAGAGAATGCATCCACGTATCAAATAAAAATACGTTTACAAAAATGTCTTGCTTCAGTTGACGTGTTTTAGACTCCATGTTACCATAACATTTTACTAATAGTTGTGATAGTTGTGTTGCTATTAATTCCACATGGGAAAATATTTCACACACTGGTCAGGTGCATCAAAGGCTTCTGAAATATTTTTCTGACTAAAGAACTGGAGTAATGACCAGAGTCATTACTTTCTTGACTCAAAGACAAACAAATAACAAACAGGAAATGCTACATGTGGGCAGCATCTGCTACAACTGAGACAGTTGTATGGACAGTAGTATGACAAAACCATAGAAATTTCTTTCAGTATAACTATGGAGAACAACAACATTATTTTCTTTTATTAGACTTCAGAATAGAGTGGTTCGTGAACTAACTGTGAAAATACTGGCCCCTAGGCAATATGCCAAGTTAGACATTTGCTTGGGAAAGTATTCTGCACTAGTAGGTCCCAGCAGAATACTAGCTGAATTTATTTGAAAATAGTAACATAACAGAGGGGTTTGGCTAAGTTTGCTTCACCTTTCAGGTCCTTACCCCAAAATCAAGTTATGTATCTACAGTAGCAGTACGATGATCTCTACTACAAACATCCATTTAATCAGCTTTATTTCTGGCAGAACTATACATGTAAAGAAATTTGCTGTGTACAATGATCTCATACCTTTTATACCTGCTTGAAACCATCCTGGAGGAGTCCTAAAAGAAACAAAAAGGAAAAAGTAATTAATATTTTTCTTATATTAATACTGCCAAAATACTTTACCACTCTGTAGAAAACTAAGTCTACAGTTAAGAGCAGTCCCATGCTGCTGTACAACTCAGTTTTGCACTATTTTGCTGTCAAGCGTAGACAATACCAGGATTATTGTCACCATGTTACTGCTTCTGAACACCCCCTCAGAAGCCTTAAATGTCTGCCTCTGGTTAGTTACACCTGAAAACTGGATACACTTACTCCGTCCCCCAGCATGCACAACAGCACACAACCTGCCACCAGCATGCCTTCACTACCACTAACTAGTATGGAAACACTTGTGCACTTTGACAGCTCTTCATCTACTTGTCTAAGAGAGCAAAAACGTTCCAATTTCTCAGCACCACTGCTGTCTTTCTGGATGGGAACAAAAACTGAAGCTGGCAAGTAGAAGAATTTAAAACATGTTTCAACTGCTCAGATTTGACAGAGTAGAGTCCACAAATATATTTTAGGATGCTGTAAGAAGAAGAGGAACCAATTATTTTATTACTCATAAACCAAACACCCTCCAGCAAATAATACGTAAAAAGTCTGGAAAGAATATTTAAGGAGTTAATTAACTGAACAACTGCCTTTACCTGAAAAAAATAAAGGCAAAGTATGAAATTCTGTCTATCTAGGATACTAACTGCAGGCAAAGAAATAAATGAGTTCTCAAAACAAGATGCAAGAGAAATTCCATCCATTCTGAAAATTCTGGAAGACATTACACTGTCTTCACTGATCAGCACACCAGTGAATCTGTAAGTAAATAAACGAGCTAAAAATTAGGATACAAAGAATGTTTATTATTTTACCACAGAAAATGAAATCGACAAAAATATTTGTATTACAGAAAAAAAACTTGACCTGAAAGTGCATTTTATTTTATATAGCATTTTCAACTTCTGCCATATGTGCTACATATTCCCTAATATAAACAGAAGAACAAAATTCAACAAAGTGAAGTCAGGGGAACTATTTAAAGAAACCCACAAAGTGGAGCAAAATTGCTATTTTAACACTGATAACCATTTTATCATTGTTCACAGCATCTGAAAAGTAGCAATTCACAGTTGTAAAACAGCAACCTAAATTCACCTTTAAAAGGGCAAGAATATATAATTTTTAAATGGTACCACCGCTATTTTTCAAGTTTATTAAGGGTATGTTATCTTTGAAAGGTCATGGCATCAGGTAGAGGTTTCTGAGGACTGGAAGTAAATGTCGCTCCTTTCTTCAGGAAGGATCATCCAGGGAACTACAGCACAGTCCTTAGCTCAGTCCCTGAGTAGGTAATGGATCAAATCCTCAAGGACAAGAAGGTGAAATCAGCATGGATATATGGAGGGAAATCATGCTTGACTGACCTCACAGCCTTCTATGACGAGATGGTTTAGTGAATGAAAGAAGAGCACCTAATGTTTATCTTGATTTTAGCAAAACTTTCAACACCTTCCCCCATAACATACGTATAGGCAAACTACTGGAATAAGGACCAGGTAAGTAGACTGTGAGATGCAATGAAAAGTGACTTGACTACTGGGCCCAAAGTGTTATAAACAGCAGCATTAATTCCAGCTGGACGACAGTCTTTGAAGGGGCCGATACTGTTTAACAACTTCATTAATGACCTGAATGATGGGACAAAGTACATTCTCAGCAAGTTTGCACACTACAAAGAACTTGGATGAGAGGTTAACAATATGTCAGGTGGCTCTGTCACCATGGAGAGAGACACTGATAGGCTAGACAGTGGGCTTACAGAGATTCCATGAAGCTCAAAAAAAACCAAAAATGCAAACTCCAGGGGCTGGCGAGGAATAATCCCAAGCACGAGTACCTGCTGTGGAATGGTTGGAAAGCTGCTGCACAGAAAAAGATCCTGGTGGACATCAAGTTGAACACAAGCCATCACTGTGTCCTTGCAGCAAAGAAGGCCAATGGCACCCTCAGGATGCACTGCCAGCATGTTGAGGAACAGCATCCAAAGGAGAGCAATGAAGATACGGAAGGGTCTACAGGGAAGCCACACGAGGAGCAAATGAGGTCACTTGGCTTGTTCACCCTGGAGGAGACTGAGGGGAGACCTCACTGCAGTCTTAAACATCCCGAAGAGGGGAAGAAGAGGGGTAGACACTGATCTCTTCTCTGTGGTGAGCAGCGACAGGACCCAAGGGAATGGCCTGGAGTTGTGTCAGGGGAGGTTTAGGTTGGATATTAGAAAAAGGTTTTCACCCAGAGGATGGTTGGGTACTGGAAGAGGCTGCCCAGAGCAGCAGTCATAACACCAAGCCTGACAGAGTTCAACACGTGTTTGGACAATGCTCTCAGGCTCATGCTGTGATCCTGTGCAGGAACAGAATTTGGCCTTGATGATTCTTGCGGATCCCTTCCAACTCAGGATATTCTATCATTACCCTCTTCTCTGCCCAAGTGAGACCACAGCTGGTGTGCTTCGGTCAGTTCTGGGCTTCTCAGTATGAGAAAGATATACTGGAGAGACTCCAGCAAAGGGCCACACACGTGATTAAAGATTTGGAGTATCTGACATGTGGAAAAGTTGAAAGTGCTGGAAATGTCCAGCCTGGAGAAGAGAATGCTCAAGAGGTATCTTGCCAATTTGTATAAACACTTCATTGGGTAAGATATCAAGACATTTCTATCCTTGGAGATAATATAAAAACCCATCTACAGTCCTGAGCCATTTCTATAATTGATCCTGTTTTGTCTGCAGGGCTTGGACTAGAGACTTCCCAAGATTCCTTACAGCGTTAATGATTTTTAGCTTTATGACTGTCAAGGTAATTTGACTCTGATGTATGTGAAGAGATTCAAATTGTTCCACCTAATACATTAAGATATATATTCACTGTATATGAAACTGAAATGCCACATCAGTAATATCAGACACAGGTTCTTGGTGATGATGGTCTCAGAAACATCTTGGCTGTCCCAATAGCCATAGACAAATGGTTCAATTCCCTTTCTAAGTTTGGATGGAGGGAGTTACACAGATTACTGGGTCAAAATTTTGCCTGTCTGCAGAAACAATAAAGTAGGAACTCTGGGCTCTAAGTTTCCTCAGTTCTTATTTTTTTCCACAACTTTTCCAAGAAAACGCTGAAGCCATAGACATTACAGTTATGCTTCTTAGTGAACATAAGCCTCTGTTTACAGTGAAAGGCAGAAATTGCATGTGACATCGGAGTCCAATGAAGCAAACATACCCTTGTAGGAAGACATCTTTGGATCTTGGATGCTCGTTTTGTACTCTAGACACTAAAGGGATGAAACGAATGCACCATATAACCCCAAATTTGCTATGACTTTTTCATACAAATTTGCAAATATAAGCTGTAAAGAAATTTATACACAAAGACTTGTACATTTAACTCAATGGGACACTTAAAAGTTTGGCAGTACTATTCAAAAAAGCCAGTTCTTCAGAAAAAGCTGGTAAAGCAAACAAATGCTTAGAGACAAAGTGCATGGCAAATGCACTCATTTGCTACAAATTAGAGCTGTTAAAACAAAAAACCCCAAACCTTTAACCAATTAACTAGCCCTTTGTAACAGATGTTTCTACAACAAGTATTAATGGGTTTTATTTTTGTAGCTAAAACTAACTACAAGCAACAGTTAACAATGCACATCTGATGTATAAAAAATAAATTCTTCTGACCAACAAATTAATACTGCAGATTTGGTAAATTATTACTTTGATCACTTTGAAATTTCTAACGTAAATGCAAACTAATCATTCTTTCAGGTGATGATGCAAGCACTAGGAAAGTATATTATTTATCTCTGTTCTCACCTTACAAAATTTATTTTGTGTGCCTTATTTGTCTGAAAGCTGCTGGTAACAAATATATGTAGTTACATTGTAAACAGCATTATGTGTCTATTAATCAAAAATAATCTAAGCTTTCAAACTACGCAAAAGATCTTAAAATAAGGCAAACATCTATAATTTAAGCTCGTCTTCACCACTTTTGCAGAAGTGAAGGTTGGCAGAAAGTGAAGAATGGGAAGGAGAAAGGAAGGACTTCCTTGTTCTGCAAAGAATTAATCTAAAAGTAGATGATTAGTCTTGTATATAAATATTAATTTACAAATCTTGTTTATATTCTTTAGTATTTTTTAACTCTGTCTTTTAACCCATGTTTAAAATACCTAGTCATTACTACAGAAACGAATGATTCGTCATGAGAAATGAAGAGATCAGTTTATTTGACTTCCCTGTAAAACAGAATTCTTTTTACTATCTGTGGAAATCCTGAACGGAAAAACAATCAATAAAGAAGTAATCCACAAGAATTATGCTAATGGTTTCTTTCACACTAGTGAAAAAATATTGCTGCCAAAGACATCTACTAACATTAGTTCTTCGTCTAAGGTTGAAACCAAACACTCATTTCAATGCAGTATTCTGAACACAGCTTGAAAATTATTTTTACTTCTTGCACATATCTCAGGTAGCTTGCATTACCTTTTAACAGTATATATTTTGCTAGTCATCTAATTATTATGTTAAAAAACACTGCAGACTGACATACATCAGCACTGTGCCAGAAAAATGGTCATGATACCTTTCTGTCTAGTGTACAAAAGTGATTGTGTGGTATTAACACAGGTGTGATCTGTGTAAAAATAACCAAAGAAAAAGCAAAGATTTGTCTCATTCCGCATGAGCTCCTTCACGTGATTCACTGAAAAGACTAACACAAAGACACACGTACCTGTTGCACAAGAGAATGTGTAAGGGCAGGAAATGCAGCTGAGACCATTTCAGCTAATGCAATCATTTACTGCCAATTAAATTTATGTCAAACTAGGATGCAAGGAACTTGGCTAATTCCCCTCTTCGGCCCTGGCTCATCTTGGTATTTCATCTGGCCAACAGGGAGATTAAATAAACAAGCTGGTCATTGGGCTTTAAATAAATAGAGTTGTCTGTGTTTACAAGTGTCTGACAAAAATTTCCAGATGTTAAACCACCCTACCATTACTAATTTGCTAGTTAAAATGCACTAACAAACATTGTTTTTAAACAACTACAAGCTCTGGAGTCAGCTGGACTATGAAAATGGTTCAGTGGAATCCCCTGAAACACTACTTAGAAGTTTTGTAAACAATTAAAGCAAACACCTTGGATCAAATCAGGCTGGTAGGGTACACTGGTATATATACTGGCATGTAGAATACATGCACTGTTTTGAAATTTGACCATACATCAGTGCAAATTATGACTACATAATGATATTCCTGCAACATGCAAGGTTAAATTTTTACTGAAATTAGGCCATCAAAACAATTTTTTTTTCATATGTAACTCAAATATAGGCTTCCTACAAAGTTTCCTATATGTTCTTCAAGATGCGAGCAAATACAGCTTCCCTATACGGAGGAAGGAGTTCTGGTTACTAGGGTTTCTCAAGGAACATGTAGATTCTATTTACATCCAGCAAATCAAGTTAATTCCAATTCCTTCATAAGTCACATCTTGATTAACTACAGCTACTTGTCACATTGAGTGCACCTTCGTTTTGAGATTTGTTTGGAAATGGCAATTGCATATCTTCTGCAATGCAGATGAAATTTCATTCAGATATAAAAGTGAGATAACATCTGAACGCTTAACAACTGAACTAACTGCAGGTGTGAAAATCAGCAGAGAGATGAAATACCTTTCTTCTCCCTCTCATCAAAATTCCCCAAAAGCAAATGTCTCTTGGGAGTCAGTTTATCTTCCATTCCTGAATCACAGAATATGCTGAGTTGGAAGGGACCCAAGAGGATCCTGGCCCTGCACAGGACACCCCAAGAATCACATCATGTGCCTGAGAGTATTGTTGAAATGCTTCTTGAACTCTGACAGGCTTGGTGCTGTGACCACTGTCCTGGGGAGCCTGTTCCAGTGCCCAACCACCCTCTGGGTGAAAAACATTCTCTTAATATGAAACCTAAACCTCCCCTGACTCAGCTTCATGCTGTCTCCTCAGGTCATGTCACTGGTCACAAGAATGAAGAGATCAGTACCTGTCCCTCCGTTTTCCCCAGTGAGGATGCTGTAGATTGTGATTAGGTCTCCCTTTAGTCTTCTCTCTGAACAGACCAAGTGACCTCAGCCACTCCTCATACGGTTTTCCCTTCAAGGCTCTTCACCATCTTCATTGTCCTCCTTTGGACACTCTCCAATAGCTTAATACCTTTCTTATATTGTGGTGCCCAAAACTGCCACAATATTCAAGGTGAGGCCACCCCAGTGCAGAGCAGAGCGGGACAATCCCCTCCCTTGACTGCTGGCAATGCTTTGCGTGATGCCCCCCAGGACACGGTTGGCCCTCCTGGCTGCCAGGGCACTGCTGACTCAGACTCAACTTGCTGTTAACCAGGACCCCCCAGTCCCCTTCCATGGCACTCATTCCCCAGTCTGTATGAACATCCAGGGTTGCCCCATCCCAGGAGAAAAATCCGGCACTTTCCCTTGTTGAACTTCACATGGTTAGTGACTGCCCAGTGCTCTAATTTGGTCAAGGTCTCTCTGCAGGGCCTCTCTGCCCTTGAGGGAGTTGACAGGTCCTCCCAATTTAGTGTTGTCCCTTTGAAAATTTCTAGAGATGTTTTTCATGGAATGCAACACAAATTCAACTTTGAACAAAAATGCTTTCACCACAGAGGAGGGGAAAAAAAATCCCCACTTGTTATTTCCACAGAAACCATTCTTTCCAGAAGCCCCCAAAAGTGCTTTCAATAAGTTTCAAGCAGCAATTCCATCACTCAACTACTTGCACCTCTTGTAGCTATGCACTTTCTAGATCTCTTCTTGAATAGAACACTTGTACATACAAAACCACCTCAGGCTCCTTCCCCTCCTATTCTCCTGGCTGCCAAGGTTTTACATCTATTTCAAAGGTTCATTATATTTTGGGTTTTCCTGGTGCGGATTTCCTAGGGATGACCTTAAACACTCTTTACTCACCCAATAAATCTCTTTTATAAGCAGACATTCTAAAAATGAGCTTTTATTTCTAAAACTGTTAAGAAAGCATGAAGTTATCACCACCTATTAATCAGTTACAAAATAAACTGAAACAGGAACCTGGTAAAATTAAACAAAACCAGAAGCTTTTAAATAGCTTTGCAACATTTTTCATATTTTGATCTTCCTTTGATTTGTATTCTTGGCAAGCTGGAACAACCACATATTAAAAGAGCCTTGTTTAATTTACATCCACCAGATCTTTTTTAAATATGCCATAACAAGTAATACGCAACAGAAGAGAACTTTAAGCAGGAAAGAGACATTCCTGTATTCTGGATATTAAAATTCAATTGCCAGAACTACTTTCATATTCTGGCACTCAGATACATCATTTCAAATCAGCAATACAGAACAACATCTTTCATGTGAAAGTGTACACAAGCAAAACCTAAAAAAAAGAGCTACTGGAAAAAAGGAAAATACAGTTTCTTTACCCATACTAAAACAAGGAAATTTAAGGTTAATATAACTTCTGTTCCCATATTTCTGAAATACTGGATGATTGAATCAGGTAGGCATTTGTAACAATGTAAGGGCAATGGCATTACAGTCTATAGTCTATACAAGGATGAAGATTTCTTCAGGAAGGAAGCTGTCAGCAAAAAATATAAACTCAGTAAGTAAATTAATCTGTTAGAGCATCCAACAAGACAGAGACAACAAAAGAGACACCAAATGAAAGAGCCGTCTTTAAAGAGGAGAAATCTCTCTCTCCACACATAGAGTAACTTAAAAATAAATTAGGACAGTGCCACAAGTGACCAGTTCCCTATTTCCCAGGCCCTTCCACTGCAGCCCATATGAAATCCATGCATCTCAAACAGGTTCCAGTCAGTCTCTTCTAGCTCATGACTATGTAGTCCTTTGGGAAGAAAAGCTATTTAATTTCTTTTTTCAAACAGGAAACCTAAAAACACGTAATTCTCTGGGATTTGTGTGTGCTTCTGGATTGTGGATGAACGACATCCTAGGTGAAAACACTGCAGTTCTCTTTATCTGACAGAGCAGAGCCTCAATGAAGCACTGCAAATCCAACGTGCACAGAGTCTCCTCATAGGTTGGTTTTGCTTTTCTAGAAATCAGAGCAATTAAGACAACCATGCAAAGAATGTGTCTTCCCAAAATCTGCCTGGATCCAAGGGTACCTATAAGGTCTGGCTCAGCAACAGCCTCATCCAGCTGCTGCAGAATGATTTAAATGTTCTTACTCAGAGCCTGCCTGGGCACCACACCAAGCAGCCACTGGCACACCCCATCTGAGCCCAGCCGGGCAGGAAGCACAGTGTGAAGACGCTTGAGGGCCACAGAGAAGAGCCAGCCAGGCTGCGGCATGGGCAGCAACATCAAGTCTGATGCAAAGTTTACATTCTATCCTGACCTCCCGAAATATATTTGCACCATGTTTCCAAAAGTATTCTGTAGTGCACACATTATCTGTCTCTAATTACTTCACAGGATGAAATCCAGCTATACCAACTATTTATTACCTGTCATGTTATGAAGAAAAATGTCAAATATATTGGTACATCAATTATTAAACTGTGGCACAAATTAAGGTCAGACTTATTTAATATAATGGGCAATATAATTTAAAAATCTTAACATAAGGTTTTTTATCTGCTCTTACATCATTCCATAGTTGCAAAGGTATGAATGTTTTCTATAAAGAAAAAATCAGACTATGTAACTTCATGGTGGTTTTTTGCCTAAAAACTACTATGAGCTAAACCTAATGTCTTACATTTTGGGTTACTTCTTGGTCAATATGGTTTACAAACCTATCTATATTTTGACATAAACAAATGGAAGACTTTAAAGTTTATTAGTTTTTATAGTTTACCAGTATCTTTTAATCAGCTTTAAAATAGATGTCAATAACACAGAATCACAGAATTATTATAAGGCTGGAAGGGACATTATCTTTACATTATATGTATTACAGACTTACGTACTTTCATATAAGTATTTTTATACAATATCTTCTCCTGTTAAATTGTAGCATGTTATTTTATGTTGATTGATAAACACAGACATATGATTTAAGTAAGACTATAGTATGTTTACAATGTCCCAGAGATTTCAAAATTATTACCTATAACTCGTAAAGAAATATAAACCACACTATTACTTACAGATGGAAAAAAAGGAAACAAGAACATGGGAGGAAATAAAAGAAATGGTGAAAATATTATTTCCAAATAGTTATCAGCCTGTGTAGTGAGCTAAATCCCAAAGGGGGAGGGGGGGAGAGGAAACGACAAAAAAAATTAAAGAAAACCAGATTGGATAAATGTATTTCAGTCAGGAAAAAGTTCAGTGTCCTTGATTCTGTCCACTTATTTAAGTGAACCTTATTTTTTACAGCCTCATCTATTACTTTCCATTCATATGTAATTAATAGGACTTCAAACAAGAACTAAGAGACGTGCTAAAATGCCTGGGTGCAAGTGATACGTATCATTCCTGCGAAGTCAAGGGAGTTATGATTCATCTGCCTGTTTAGACAGAGCCAGGAGGCCACTGAGAAACACTGCAAGAACACCTAGGGAATCAAAGCAGACTTCTAAGAGGAAGGTAAGTATCCTCAATTCCTACCTATGAAGAAATCTATTAAGGACATAAGGTGAGAGAAAATAATTAAAGAAACACCTGCAGGTAGCACAAGCAACTCCCAGGCAAGTCAAGCATCATCCAGAAGAAAGCAACTCCCAAAAATAAGGAAAACAGAAACACTCACTAAAATATATGAACAGAGTTTTTCCTTTACTTGTTATTTTCCATTTCTATATCCAAGCAATATTCAATACCAAAGAGTCAGAAAAACAGTTCAGGACAAACAATTAGGCACTCAGAACAAAAGCTGTGAAGGAATTGATTAGATCAGGCTGACAAAACCTGACTTAGACGACTCACAGAAAAAGCCGAGCTGGAAAAATTATCAGAAAGACAATGATTAAAACCAACATATGACCTTCGTGAATCAGTGTTCAGTAGTCATAAATGTAGGCTTCCTAAAACTCACAGAGAAGAAACACAACTTGGAAATTCTTGTACAAAGGTCCCAACGTGTCAGTCGGTCATAAAAAAACAGAGAATCAATATGTTACCAGAAACCTATGGAACACCTCCAACACATAAAGCAAACAGCGCAGGATCTAAAACACACAACTTGATGCTGAAACGAAGGTATTTTAAAAGAAGAGAGAAATCAGGTGGACCTAATCCTTTATGGCTCAGAGAACCTGAGTTGTGTCAGTTCTTAAGGGTCTTTTCCAACCTAAATGATTCTATGATTCTAGGATCTCAAGTCACAGAAGAGCTAAGTCCCAATATGAAACCCGCAGCAGAGACGATGACAGTGAAAACACAATAGAATTTGCAGAAGTAATTCATAGTGTAAATATAAAATCCTGCATGGAGCTATATGCATAGCTTCTTCACAAAACACTACTCTGTTTCCAGGCATACAAACCAAATACAATTTCCCAAAATTCTTTTAAATTACATTTGTCTAACATTTTATAGAGCATTATAACTTTTTCAATCTCATTTTAGAGTGCCAACCTGCTTGTTGACTTGTTGATACAGTGCTTTGCACGCCATGTACTAGAAACACAACTAGTGATTAAAACCAGTTTCTTCAGTGGAACCAGTTTAAAACAACCAACCATCCTGCCTACAGCTACTAGGTGCTGGTTCTCAGAAAAGAAAAGAGATTCTTGACAATGAGTTTACCAGCAAAATGGACTTGATAGCTCCTACTAACAAAACAGTAAATGGAGGCAGAGAAGTCATAGGCTACTCCATGGCTCCGAAGCCAAGTGACACAGAGTCGCCACATCCATACTCCAAAGCCCTTGATGATGGGTCTCTTCCATGTCCCATGTGGTTTACCTAAGAAATAATAATCTGTAGGTTCCCCTCAGTCAAAAGTATCTGAAATAACACAAAGGTTGAACCAAAGCAGTGTTTTCAGAGCGTGAAACCTAGGTTTGCGTTGAACGTCCCAGTGTGTTAATTGAGGGTATGCAGTTGTTTTTGAGCTAGCAAAGCCTAATAATGTCCTTGTAGCACTAACCAGGCAGCCAAAACTAGTGTTGTGATGTTCATACTACATGTGAGGACTGGTTCCTAGCACACTATTCCTCAGACAGTCCCCAGGGTACGATATAGAAGAGCACTAGGTAGCATGAACAAAAACCATGCCAAAAAACGTTGCTAATAATTAAACCACAGGCTCTATCAGCAGTGCAGCAGTTGAGCTCACACCCAGGTCTTGCACTTTTTAACAGTATAAACATAGTCAGACTGTCTCCACCAAACAACTCTGAATTACAGATTCCTCCTCCCTCCTGAGCCATCAGAATAATTACACCAGACTACAAGGATGTAGAGACAGACTCCCCCACCCCTGTCATCCTCATACCATTATGGACCTGGAGTATGCAGCTTCCAAATGCACAAGCACATCTGAGAGCAACTACTGCTACGACATTCTCTAACTTGGTATTAATAATATGAATGTATGATCCATGTTATAAAGTCACTACGTGTATTTGTGCAGAGCTGTATATATTACTGAGTAAGTTGCCTCCCCTCTCCACCTTGCACAACAACACTCAGCAGCAGGAATCCCCTTGGTCCAGGTTGAAGTGTCCTCCCTCTCTGTACACATCCAGCAGGTACTTATAACTTTTATACAGGCTTCAGACTTGTACCTGGCATTAAAGCAGTAGAATACCAGGAAAGTGCAGGACTCAGCAGTACTACCATACCTTACAGAAGCTTTTGGTATCAGTCAGGCTGGATCATCTATTTGTTCAAGTACGTACGTCAGGAAGACCTTCCTTTTTCAATACATTTGTACGTGCCCTAGGCACAAATACTCTTCCTCTCAAAGAAATCTCAACTATACTGTACCATTCTCCTTCCCGGATTGCTTTTTTCACACACAAATAAATTTAAGACTGAGAGGAGATACCCACTATAACCCAGCTGAGTTAAGTGATGCCAGTCCAAAACCAGAAAACACGTGGCAAATAAAATAAATTTCTTAACATGAGGCTCTTTTAGACTGCTCAAAACATTAGCTGGGAATTTGGGAAACTGCTTCCTATTCCTTACAGCTGTATAAAGGCTCCAAACCAGTGTAACAACAGCTAATGCACCAGCTTATGCAATTCTGGAGCACAGGTTCATGAACTCCACAGTGAAAGAAACAAACGAGGTAACAAGAAAACAAACTTGTGTTCATACAGGCTGAGTGGATAGCAGCAAGATATCTAGACAAGAAAAAATTATAATAAAAGTAAACAAAGCCCCCTAGAAATTAAATCTTAGTTGAAGGATCACAACCAAACTTGCTCTGCACAAGGATTTAGAAAGTACCTGAAGAGCAGGCTGTGCTGAAAACCCTGCAGTTCCTAGGCACAACTGTGAATTTAAAATAGGAACAAGATGCCTTTACATTGCCTTGCCTTCACAGAGAGAGGCTTGATTCAGTTTTAGTTTTCATCCAGGTCCTGTGATGAATAGTTGTGCACATGAATAGGCACACAAAACCAAATATTCAATTTTAAGAGACTTCATGAATACACAACTATATTTACTGGAAGTAAATGCATTCTTGAAACAAAATTTTAAGCTTAAACCATTTGTCCACTAAATTAAACTTTACTGAATACAAAAGTTAAAAATGTTAGTAATTTTACATTTCTTTCTAAGAAAAGCAAAGTTTGCTTGAAAATTTATGCTGACAATGATCAAGCACTGAACACAAATGATGTCCTCCACAAACAAATGGAACGATTTTTTTTTTTTGATCAGTTGTTATGAAGACAGATCTTGATACTCATGTATCAGTATTTTCCTCCAAGAGCAGAAGTCAGACAAAGCAAAGTAAGGACACTGAAGCTGCATCCTCAAGGCTACACATCACTGGCCAAGCAACTGTATGTGGCTTGTAGGCAATTTACAGACCCCTGCTTTCCCTTTGGTCTCACATTAGTAACTGCTAGCCCTCAGCTTCCTGATTTCTTAGGGGTAAAGGGACTGTGATTTCACTTGTAAGCACTTTCCAAAAGCAGCAGTGTTGGATAGTGCACACACAATATAGATGAATTGGATTTGCTGAGCATGTGCAGATCCTTTGGGAAAGTAAAACCCACTGAACATGCATGGATCAGCAGCACTACACCATGGGCATACATTTAATAAATTTGCTCACATAAGAGAAGAGGAGGATGATTTTGGCAGAGAAACCTATGCTGCTACATCGTCTCACTACATAGACCATTCTGATGAGAAATCCAGACTCCACTGTTTTAAAACTTAGGTTCGATTAAAAACATACATACATACATACCATTTAACTAAAAACTAGCAACCTCGATTTTTCAAAACACATCATTCCCTCCACTTAAAGCCTCCAGTTATACCAGACAAGACCACCATGCAACAGAACTCAAATTACCTTGCAGATTAATTAAAAAGTTACTACATGGAGTGGGCTTTTTTCACAATCTCCAACAATATATACAAAAAGCATTTAAGGAAAATTAAGACTGCAAAGTCGACCAATTCAGAACAGAATGTTGTTGACTTATGCAACTTGCATTAAAACTCATGATACTGCCCTTCCTGACATTACCTCGAAATGTATATTTCCACAAGATCTCTTGGAACACAAGGAACAGTACTCTGTGAGTAACAGTGTTTTGCATTTGCTTGTTCTTCACAAAGTGGCAATCAGTGCCTTAATTACTGCTATTAACATACTCAAACTGCTCTGAATACAGGCCCATATTACTAGAAATTATTGAGTGATTGTCTGATCATATATGATCATGAAAAGATGGAATTCCTGTGTTCCTGTTTCCCTTACACATATCACAGAAATGATCTGGGTCTCCCAAGCCACAGCAACCACGGCAGATGTTTATCTGAAGCCCTGGTTCATTTCATGAACCGTACAGGGCAGCAAATTCCCTGGAACTAGTGTCACTTCCTTTAAAACCATGGAACACACAAGACTGACTTAGGGTGCAAATATAGTTATTAAAAAATAGCGATCTTTTAATACTTAACACTGAATTTGAATACTTTTTAAGGCATTTTTATGGGAACATTTTTAGACATACAATAAGATTTCCTCATGAGTCCTTCTATTGCACTCACTATTATTACTTAAGTGCTTTGTGGATACTAATGACTGCTTTCATATCATCTCTGTGAAGTGCATCACACTCCAAATCTGCAAACAGAAAACCCAAGATGAATATTATCTGGTAGTTAACTCAAATTTTAGAGTCCCACAACCTGATTTGGCAGAACTACTTAGGACTTCACATACGCAAACACACCTCCTTCTAATTTAGATATTTCTATATTTTAATCACATTTTTATTCACTTTTTAAAACAATACCAATATTATAATCATGTTACTATGTACAATAATTCCTGGACTAACATCTAAAGAAATGTAGCGCAGAAAAGAAAGCACATGTTTAACACATTCGGGCATGCCTTGCATGCAGCACAACTGCATCTTCTCTACAGACAGAAATTAACATAAAGCAACATCATGGCAATATACTTATAAAAGATGAATTATTACTCTTGAATGCATGCACACAGTTCTTCTTTGCAAGAACTACCTGAAACCTAGATGCCACATACTTTTGAAACGCTGTGGTCAGGTATGAATGGATATGAATATTATTATCACATACTTTGGATAATGAGAGTAATTGTAAAATGATGTTGTATGATATAACACTGCTACGCAAAGTGAAAAGCCAAAAAAGGCAAACTAGACAGGCAAAATCTGCAATGCATGATATTCAAGTATAAAACTCTGGAGAAGCTTGTGTCAAGCAGTTTTTCAGCTGTGTTTCCTAACAGAGGTGCACGCAACAGTTCAGATCCCTGCATTTCTCGCAGTCTGCCACACAGCTAAGAAGTCACTAGGGAATTTTATTGCCTAACTTTATTTACTGCTTTCAGCATAGCTCATAAGCCTCTATTAAACACTGACAGCTTCGTAACACTGACATATATCACTGTTTCCAAAAATTTCAGTGTGTTAGGTCTCATTTAAGAAAAGGAATGGTATTGAAGCAATCAGAACTGCACTTCTATGGAAATATCTTTGGACTGCATTCCTTTCAGACAGTGCCTGCAATGTTCTGGTAAAACATTAAGCTTTTTTAGAACAAAAGGTTAAAAAAATGACAGATATGGTTTTCCTTCAGTTTCAAGAGATGACTTACGACTAAATGCACAAGGCATAACTAAAGGGTCATGTTAATAAACCAAGTTCAGATGACTTTACCAGCCACCTAACCTCTTCACTACTGAAGTTAGTATGATGAACCCAATCTACTGTGAAACAATTTCATAATTATGCCATTAGGTGAGTGCTGATTATGTAGACATTTCATCTTATCCTCACCTCTAATCAACAAGGATTTTTTCAAAGGTACTGGGTAATTTCTACACTAAACTGAATGATTATCCAAGCATCTATCATAAACTAATCTCTTGCAGAGAACAAAAACCTGCATTGCTGCTACAGAGAGGAGTGAAAGCAACCCAAGACATGGCAATGCTACTGCTCATGTAAGTCAGTGCTGCAAGTTGAAAACTTGGGAAGTTTTGTCTTTTATTGCCTTGGATTAACAGCTCCACAGCATTCAGTGCTAGGATCAAGCTAGTCCGTCTGCTAATGCACATAATTTGTGCTTACTACAAGAATATAATACAACTTACAGCCTAATGACAAGGTTCAGTACTACAAATGAAGCGACATTTTTTTGTCTAGCAAGTCCATCCAGTGTCGTTGACTGTGATTCAGTGTGGATGTTTAACTGCATAAATGTATCTCACAAAGTTGCATCTTGTATAAAATAATTTGTTAAGATTCAACATCTTTAATTTCTTGAACTTCTTGTTGATGCACATTCTAAGAGCAACAGAGGGGCACCAAGAAATGTGCATTACAATTGTATACACAAAACAAATTAATGGTCGGAACAAAATGATCGCAATTTCTAACTTGAGTCCAAAGGTCTTGAATGAGGCCCTGGGCTTTGCAACAACATAAAATACACAATTAGGTACAAACAGTTAGTGTGGCTTAAAGAAAAAAAGGGTGAGTCATGTCTCCTACTGGGGTCCCAGACTTCAGAATGCTTGAGAAGCAAAATTCCCCTACCAATTTCATGCCAGCGGTACAAACTCCAAAGCAGGTTTCTAGCAGATGACTGCAGAGAGATCTTTGGCAATCAGTACAGACACAAAAGGTATTGGTAACTGTGATAGTTATGACCTGTAATTTCTTAACATGAAATTAAGAAATACACTGGGAAAATTTTGCTATTTGTGTGGCAATAATAAAGATCAACATTCCCTTTTTACAGTAGGACACTCTAAATCAATCTAGTATTTTATAAATCATTACTGAATCCTGAATCTGAAGGATTCAGACTATTTACTTCAAAAAGGTTGAACTTCATTTTCTCTGAGCTTCCTCTTTCCATGCTCACAGGCAAAAAAACCATTATCTCTCACTCTATTGATTCCTATTTTCAAGATATGTTAGTAGCAAAAATCATTCTGACATGCTTCATTCAAGTTTGCCAGGGAGAGGAAAGTCCATCTAAGTTTATTCACCTATATCTGTTCTAGCAATGACAAATATTTTTAAGATCTCAAACATGTTGTTACTTGATGCTTTTGACAATACATATTTACTCAACTCCTATATCTTAAAAGTCAATTGTTCACAGTTGACGAATTTTTTTGCAGCATGCTCATACAGTGCCCAGCATAGCTAGCATTCACAGACACTACAACATTTGTAATACAATGCAAGCAGAAAGGAATCAAAGATAACATAAACCAAAGGATTTCAAAGCCCTTCCAAGGTATTGAGAATGATGCTTTTGTGTTATTATAGCATAACTGCCAGAAAAAAGGCCAGTTGTGATTTGAAGGTTTAAATGGATGGAGGATGTATACATATGTCTCCCACTGCAAGGCTTTATGTTAACTTTTAGTTATTCCTCTCAGCCTTTCCAATTTACCCTCCAAATTTCCAGGAACATCATAAGGTGACATACAGACATCACAACATGCTACCTTGTTCAGATATCAATTCTGTAACAACACAAAAGTTACGTCAACCCTACTGCCACAAGACTACACGAAGAAGGGCACATATTTGGGAAATATTTTAGGAGATCAGATACACAAACAACTGAATTCAAAGAGGTACCTGATGATGGTATCAGCACAACTGGACGCTTTAATACAAAGCAAAAGCCTTGAATAAGGTGGGGCTTGGTGGGGGTTTTTTGAGCAGTAGCCAATAATAGCATTTTTTTCATGTTCTGGAACTGAGCAAGTCTCCTAAAAGACTTAAAAATAAATCATCATTAACCTAATTGTTTTTTCCAGCCAAATTTTGTGGGTTTTTTGATGCAAGTTATCTGTACAGTACGTATATACCAACACCTTCTTCAAATAAGAGATGTTCACTACCCTGAATGTATCATTTCTCTCCAACTGCAAGAAAGACATTGCTATCAAATAGTTTTGCACTACTTTCAGTTTTGCCATCTCTGCTAAGTAAGAGCTACATTTCTATAATGACTAGACTCTAAAGATTTCCATTTAAAATAGTAACTCTAGTTAACTTTGAAGTAGTAGCTTTGACTACCATTGTCCTTAGCACGACAAACTTTTAGCTCATTTGTAAGGGTTCTAAGCTTCCTCACATATGACTTATCACTCTCAGTCTGCAATCCCTGTGGAGTAGTCCACAGCACTGTAACTCACAAGATGAAAACAACTGAATTGCAGCATTAAAAACAGGAGGAAAATCAAGCAAGAAAGTCAGAGCCAGGTACAGTACTTACATCTGGGAGTGGATTTAATGTTGATTCACCTCATGAGGTGTGGCTTTCCACACTATCTTTTGCTAAACTTAACAGTCCTGATTGGAATTGTTTTTCAATGCTTATAACATTGCCAGACCTACGTCTTTCATATTTCCAATATAAAACAATTCTGAAGACAATTTCAGTCAAACAAGTCTGCTTCACGGAAAACACTCTGAAGTCTGCTATATTTTTGGATCTATTCTTAAACAAATCTGGTATCTTTGTGCTTTGGATCAAGAACTTCAACTTCAGCCAGAGTTTTCAAAAAATGTGTGTTTTGCCCACAAAAAGGAGAACAGCAACTTATGACAATGTTAAAACAGAACTGAAAAATCAGATTAGGGATTGGAAATAAAATGTTATTCAGCAACATATTTGCCCATCAAACATGAAATCAATACTGTCTTGTTTACTACAGTCACAGGAATTATAGATTTACAAATTTCATGAAATGATAATAAGAATGAATAAATCAGTGAAATGTCTGTAACTACATAAATGTATTTATTCTGCTTAGTACACAGACGTAAAATGCATACTGATCAATGGCAACTCAAATTCTTACATCCATAACATAAACTCTACTTTTAAAAACAGTATTATTCTTAACTAGCACACTAGAATCAAAAGGCAGCTAAGCCATCAAAGCTGAAATAACACTGCTGTCAAATTCTGTTCAAACTGGGCAATTCTAAGTCTTATAATAAAAAGCAAGTTGACAGAGACAGTAATAAACTGATTAAGTCTTAGCAGCTACAACTTTCTAAGGTTCCATCTGTTCTGTACATGTGCCACCCTGGCTCTTTGCCAGATTTGAGGCCTGGGAGTCCCTTATGTATTGTCTGTGACAGCACACTCCTGCTGTGCTCTGTCAACAAAGTAGTGCCTGTTGGAATACAGAGGTGACAAACTTGGAAACATTTGGATACAATTAATACAAACAGTTTGGTAAATAAAAACTGAGATTGCTGGTCAAGAAGAATAGAAAATATGGATGAAAAGAAAGGGGTATGGGACTATAGCCAAAGCATTAGGTAATAATACCACTAGGGGAAACTAAAAGTGACAACTTCTGGAATATTTGCTGAAGAAGTGAAAACAGGGTGAACACTGTAAGAAAGAGTCTAACAAACAACTTGGAAAAAGCATAAAAACATTTCAGAATGATGAATCCCGACAAATCTACAAAGACAAACAGATCCAGTTCTGCGAGGTATACTCAAAGGAGACAGTTTCTCTGCAGAAATATTTTTGTTGGTCTTCACTGAAAAAGCATGGTAAGAGTCTCACATCAGAGCACTCCCTCATGGAGGACTCACTCAAAGGGTCTACTTCCAACAGAAGCATGTGTAGAACATGAAAACCAATTAATAAAACAAATTTTTAAAAAGTTACTTGCCAGAATGAGGCATTAATTTACTCCTTTAGCTTTGAAGAAACTGATGTTACTGAAAAATGTAACAGCTAAACTACTAGAGATCATATATAACCTCATTTAAAACTGTCCTAGTACCAATGGGTAACATAATCACCATCTTTAAGAAGATTCTAAAACAGATCAGACAACTACAGATGAGTAAACTTGATACTTATACTGGATAAAGTAGTGCTAGGAAGCCTAGAACAAGTATGGAATGAGTGAATAAATACAATATCATGTGGAAGAGTCACCAGAGCATTTGTAGAATAGTTATACTTCACAAAGCTAATACAGCTTTTGTAAGTTATAAAAAAGTGTCAAGGAGAGAAATTCAACTGACAGCCTAGTGCATTTCAGAGACATTCCCCAAAGCTTCTTAAAGAACTTAAACTACAGTTAGAATAAGAGCTAATGTCCTTTTGTGAATAAATCACTGGAGAAAAGACAGAAAATAATGGTGGACTCTGATGGTTAGCTTTTACAGTGGATAGAGCACCCAGAAGAGTGTCATAGGAACCCCTGCTGGGACCTGTGCTTTTCAATATATTTGGAGAGGAGTTGTCCAGAGATGCTATTCTGAACAGAAAAGATATGGGTCAGCTGTGAAAACATGCAGGATTTCTTTATTGGGAGTGGCAGTGAGGTGAAACAGGAGATTAAATTTAGTGTACATAAGCATAGTGTACACAAGTGAGACAAAAGGCAAATATGTTTCTAAATTTCCATATGCATCAGCCTCTAAGCTTGTTATTATCACTCACAGATAACTCCAAAATGTTAAGTTAGATTAGGCATACACAACATAAGCAGTAAATGTAGTACCCAGGAGACAAACAGGCAGATATCAGAAATTATCAGAAAAGAAACAGAGAACAAAACCAAACCCAACACTAAATCACTCTACAACTGTATGCTGTACTGAACACTTCATCGGTTCTGTTTCCAGGTACCAAACAAAATATAGTCAAACCGGAAAAGTATAGAACATTACTGAGTATCTCCTGTACAATGAACAACTAAATAAACCAGAATTCTTCAGCCTAAGGAACCAGCAGCTGAGAGGAGCCACACTCTCTCTGCAGCACTCAGTCATATAACGAGGGAACAGCTGTTCCCCGTATCTTTCACTGGGACAACTTGCTGAAATCACAAGGAAAAAGATTGCAAATGACAGATTCAACTTAAACAAAAGGAGACTGATCTCCACATTGCAGGCAATTAAGCTGTAGACTTCTTTTCTTAGGCTATTCTTAATGTTAAAAGCACTCATGAGCATATGAAAGACTGAGCAAAATTTTAGAAAGAAGGTTCATCCAGATCCAGCAAATCCAGCAATGCCCCCTCTGGTTATGGGTGGTGTGAAACCATGTGCTTGGTTTGTCTGTGTATTTTATTCCCTGTGCACGTGCTATTGACTCTGTTGGAGTCAAGGGGCAAAGCTGGATGGCCTCAGTTTGTACAGCTGGGTTTGGACATGCTGTTAAGGTATCAGAAGAGGAGAAAAAAAAGACTCACTTAAGAGACTTAGGGCACTACGTGGAATAGACAGAATATTTGCCACAGGTAATATAGTATGGAAGGGTGTACTGGCCATAGTTGGCAATGTTTTGATGTCAGGGGAGGGGGGCTGCAGGAATGAGTCTGATCAGGGGACCGGAGAGCAAAAAAAGGGGAGGAAAGGTTTTGCAGAGGCAAGGTGTTTTCCCTAGGAGGTTCTGTGTTGCTTAAATCCCAGAATCTATAATTAAAAGTTTGTTAATTGGCAAAATAAATTAGGAAAGTCTGTCCTGATTTAAAAGTCTACCTCCAACTAATTGAATATTCTAAACCTGTCAGTATTTTTCACTTGAATCTCCCTGTTTTTCTTCCTCTCATCACATAGTAAGTTCTACAGTGAACATCAACACCATTACCTTCAGTGCCCCTACAGAAGAATAGGATTCTCTTGTCAGAACTGGGTCTCAGCAGTGCTGAGTTTGAGGAATGGAACCCAATGCTCCATTTTTAGCAATGTGTCAACTCCTGAACTTTCTTCATGTTGGGTATAATCTACTATTAAGAAGTACAAAAAAGAAGGCGGTATGAGTTTTAAAACTGAGAAAAATATCAAAATGAACAAGTGTTAAGATCTCACCTGGAGTAAGTATGAGCTAGAGGTATCTGCAATGGAACTCTCATTTTGTATCGTATTCTGTTGGGTAATAGCATCCTCCTTCTTTCGTTCCTTCTGCCCTGCTTCGTCATCTTCGTACTCATCAAGGCTCTAAAATGAAAAACATTCACTTATCAAAACGTCTTCCTATGTTACTTCGCATACTTCCCATATTTCACAAAAATTCGTGCATCAGTGAATATTTTCAAAGATTAATTTCATATTTCAGAGAAGTTTAATTGTTTAAACGCTCTTCTTTCCAACTGCTTTTTCTTCATCACAAAAGTAAGAAATAATCAAAACAAGATCCAACTTGACAAGAGCTTCAGACAATGCTGTGTGAGTTCAGTGCTAATCCTTCTGTGAGAAGGAGCTTGGACTACACCTGAGGTTCCTTCCATTTAAATGATTCTACAATCCTGTCTGTCACATGCAATAGTATTACCTTTACAAGTAAGAGGTTTTGAGGCAGTACACACAAGGAAAAAAACAAGAATTAATCATATTCTTCTCTCAATCACTAATCTTTTTTGACACAGCGGCATCTGCTGAAATGGAAGCGTCAATCTCAATCACCAATTGTAATTTTGCCCTCCTTGTTTTTAGTTTTGTCTTTGAAAATTTACCATTGAAAATCATTTTTATATTATTTGATTAGTCATTAATTACTAACAATTAACACAAATATAACATTTTGACTCCTGAACACAAATGTTTCATATTTGATTTGCTGAAATACCTGGTTTGAAATGATTAAGCTTCTAAAGCACTGACTGCTGACAGGCAAGAGACAGGAAAAGTAAGTAGGTAAATAAATTGAAAAAAGAAGTAATCGGTATAACTGCCTCTGTCTAGCTCAAAGTGATATTAAGGTCACGGTAGAAATGTAAGGACTCAGCTAGGTTTGGACTAAATCAACTATGTCTAGATCAGTCTATTAATTTAACATACGCAAATTTACGGAACAAAAAAACTCCACTATCTTATGTTTAAAAGACCAACTTGAAGCAGATGAAGCTAATTAAAAAGAAAAAAGTCTGACCATGACATCAGAAGCTGTTTGCTGACACTCTACATTAAAATAAGAGATGTGTGAAGTATTGTTACAGAAACACAAGGAACTAACCAGCCTAGGACATCAGAAAAAGCTTCTAGATTAATGTAAAACACCTTAAGAAAAAGAGAACAGGACTACCAGAGAACAAAGATGAATTATGAATTTTAAATTATTTCAGTTGACATTTCTAATGCACAAAAAACAAAGTCACTATTCTGAGTACTACATACTGACAGTCTCTGGCATCAACTCACCCAAAGGGCACAAAACTAGTCAAAAGCATATAATGAGAATGCTGGAATACAGTAACTTTAAAAGTAAAACCAGTTTTATTTACTAGCTGAAAATAGTGCTAGTATATCAAAAACTAATTTCAGCTCCTCCAAAGCAAACACTATGGTGATACAAGTGCTGGAAAACTGACCAACGAGAAAGCGAACATAATAAAGTGAACAAGAGTGAACATGAATAAAAGCCATTTAAACTCTCTACAGAGTGCTCATGACAGCAATATTAATGCAATTTCACCAGTCTACTTCTAAACTAACCTGTCAATGCAATTGATGCAGACCTGTCTACTTCTATCACTAAGAAAAGACACACTTAAAAGATTATTATGGCTGAATCATTATACCTTAAAAAAAACTTTTAATAAGTATTTTCTAATAAAATAATTATAAATATTTAATTTAGTTCTCCTGGATCCATTTTTAACAGAGCGTTTAAAAAACACTGTCATGGTACATTCTAGGAAATGATCTTTAAATCAACATCCTCTACCTTTTATAAACTGTAAAGCTTAAAAATTTTGGTAACATAAACTTAAGTCTGTATCCGAATTTTTCCCATTATCGTACTAATCCAGTATAAAGTGACACAATAAGAAATAATAAGCCCCTACCGCAACAAGAAATGGAGTGATCTTCAGCTCTTACAAAGTCAAAAAGAAGTTTTTTCTTGTTCAGAAAGAACTATAAGGCTCATATCATTTATATGATACTGGAAGGTGTTATATAAATTATGACTAATGTCATGCAGATGAAGAATGACACTGCGTTAGAAAACAGGAAATGCAGAAAGAATGGTGCCTTGCAGAATATACCACCTAAGGAGTCTTTCTGCTGTGTCTTTTGCAACTGGACGTGTCTATCTCATATTGGCCTTTTTAGCCACCAACGCACTTGTAACAAATGTGGGTAGAGCCCTTCCCAAATCTTTGTTCGCGACGCCCAGCCATGATGATGAGAAAACAGGAAAACTTTTATATTCTTCTTCCAGTCTCCAAGTTGTTCATATCAGAGAACAGAGACCCCAGATAAACTCTAAGGAAAGAGATCCTTTGAAATGAGTTTGGAAGAGCAGCCTCTAAAAAGCATAGGATAAATCCGACTCAAGACAGAAAACGCTAGTAATCTTCACACACCTCAAAAAATCTTTGCATTGCATTTTCCAGGAACAACATCCTTTAAGGAGAAGAATGAAGCTCAAATATCAATACTCTAGGTAAAAAAATAAAGTCTTAGTAGTGACTAAGTGCTCCTTTCTTCACAAATTCTCTCCTTCTTCAGATAAGCTCTCTAGAGACCAGCAGCATTCCACAGAAATATTTTTCTCTGAATACAATTGCATCTGTGATGAAGAATGTTCTGTTTTAAAATAAGATCACCTGTCACTAAATGTTCTCTTAGCAATTTTGGACAGGAACAAAATGTCATCATCTGATATAAAAGTTCTAGCCACAAAATCTTAAACTAAACACTTTCAGCTAGGATTTGCCAGCAATGTCCATTGCCATCCTTTTCCTTCTTCTCAGGAAGGTCCAAGACCCCGAAGTCTGCTGATCAGTACCAGTATTCAATCCCCTTAAATAATTCATACTTCCAAAGTTAAAGGTCTTCTTCCTAAGCATAGAACAGTTACAGTTTACATAAATCTAATTCGGAGCCTATAAACCCTCTGTTTTAAACGTTACTGGGGCTTGCTCCCGACTCCAGTTCCCTTCACCGGAGCAGGCGCCCCCACCAGCCAAGGCCAGCACAAGTTTCAGTGGCAAGAAACACAGAAGCAGCAGGTTTTTATTACTTGCAACAGATGAAGTGGAAGAGTCAAGGTACAGGTTGATCCTCATCATTTGCAGCCAATGTGGCACATTTTGCTTGGGGTTGCCAAAGCCTTCCTGACCTAAAGCAGATTACAAGTCAAAGACCTTCTGTGATTTCCCTAACACAAAGGTTACATTCCCCTCCCAAACGTGCAGATATGCATATACCCACACATCAATTTAAACCATGTCTATGAAATGCAGCCAGAGCACAAGTGAACATGATAACAACCACATAATGTAAACATTTTACTGCTTTTTACTAAAGTTATTAAGTTTTGTTTCAATAACCATTAACCTTAACAAGGAAATCCGTTTGACTCATGATCAAATAAGCTTTCCTATTGAAAATACCCTGTTTATCTTCATCTTCAGTTATTGATCACCAGTATTATTGCCACTTACATTCTAAGCTAACTTTTAGAGTAATAAAAATCAATAAACCCAAGTTTCAGTTGACACATTATTATTGAAAAAATTAAAAATGTCCAAAGTTTTGTTACACACTTTAAAAACTGCTGTGGTTTTTTTTTTCAAACTGCCCTGCAGCTGAAACTGCCTCAGCCCATAGGAAATTTCAATCAGATGGATTAATGTGTTGCTTACATTGCAGGCTCTCTCATATACTACACTTCCCTTTAGAAACTAGTTTCACGTAATTGAAAAAGACATAAATGCAGCTATTACTTTCTCTGTCAGCACAGCAGAGAAATGGACTTATAACCACCAAGGTGTAATTCTGAGTTATTACATAATTCTCTCTGTCCGTTCCCTTTCCTTGCCTTTTTATTTTCCTGCTAGGCACATACCATTTCAGATTCTTATTTTCCATTAAAATCATCTGAGTTTTGTACAGCAGATATTCAATATGACATTCCCACATCTGATCTCAATATAAGGAATCCACAAAAATTCTTTAGGTTTTCTAGCGTTTCAGTGTATGTTTGAAGCTGTAGTATAAACATTTTTCTGTAAACCTCTAGTATGGAAAATACAGAATAAAATGATTTCAAAAGAATCAGACTGATGAAAGAAACAGCCACAAAGATAGCCCCACATTCCAGCACACCACCAGCCTGCAGTTAAAGGAGACACTGTATGAAGAACACTTCTAATGATTCACTGGTTTGCTTTCTATAAACATTTGTGCATTGCTAAGAACAAGCAAAAACTGGGGAGGGACTGTCTTCTCCTGAAAATACGGGGTATTCCTACGAGCAGATGGTCAGTTCCCGAGCACACACAAGCTGCTCTCACCACAAGAAATGGTGCTGAGTCAAAATGTCACTGTTCCCATCCCCCCTTCCTGCACAACCTGCTTCTGCCTTGCAGTTCTGCTGGCCGAGCACATAACTAAGAGCTTCCCAGTTCGTTTCATGAAAAGTCAATCAGGTTTGTTTCAGCAGTTTTAATCAGCTCAATTGATTATGCCCGGACCAGAGATGAGCCCATTCAAACTCTTTATTTTGCAGAACTCCAGGAATGGTTGTGCTAAGTCAGCTTTTTGAAAATGATGAGCACTTGAGATAAGAACATATTTAACCAGTACAGCAAGAGGTGCAAGCAGATACACACTCTCAGCAAAAGCCTGTGCTCAACTTCACATTGGGCAATAAACGGAAACTGTACATCACAAACACCGTCAGTTATCTTGACTTTTTTTTTTTTAACTTAACCGTGTTAATAATCTAGGAGACAAAACAAAATCAAGGCTTCTTCTCACTTCCACAAAATTACTCTGAAAAATTAGGGAAAAAAAAAATCAATTTTACAAGACACTTCCCACGTTTAGAAGAAGTTCAAAGTGCAGTATCACAACTTCATCTCAAGATGCTGTAAAACTGCAAACGTTTCTATTAAATGTACACACTTCCTAAAAGCTTCCACAGTAGAAATACAAGACAAGAATTGCTTTTAACTCTGAAAAAAATGTACCTAGGCAATTAACTATGGCAATATAGATTTTGGGATTCAACAATATTTTTCCCTTGGCTGATCATTCAGAAAAGCCTAGAAAATTAACAGCAAATAAAAGACAACTATTTTACACATTTCTCTATCATCACTCTTCTTACTGCAACACTGAAAACCAAATGCTTCCTCACTTTATCATGCACAGCTCTCTTATCGCCTAAATATGATCTTCCTACCTCTTTGCACCATATCAAACCCTTCTGTCATCACTTCCAAAAATACCCAGCAAAACCAAGCAAAAATCCCAAACTTCAGTGATTTGAGATTATATAACCTTTCCCCCTTGGGAACATTGATTTTAATCATACTTTAACACACTTCTATTACAATGTCCAGACAGCACCCTAGATACTTAATTAAAACAGATTTAGAGTAATAAAACCTTTTATTAGAAGAACAGTATAATTGGAAAATTTGCATCTTTTTCACTACATAAGCCTTTCATCACATTTAACCTGCCTTGGTGCTTTCCTTTACAAGATGAAAAGCATCCTAATAAAGGTGAAAAGAGCTAATGCTATTCCTAGGAACTATCTAAAACCTACAAACAGTTTTATGGATTATCCAGTAAAGTATTTTATTTAAGAACACTTGACTTCAATTCTCACATTAAGAGTGCCCAAAAAAGGATACTGAACTCCAATATCTTATCTGCATGATCTTTGTGCACTTCTAAAACTCTATGTATCTAAATGGAGCAGTCCAATATCAACAATTAGTATGATCACAAGCATGGATTTATAACACAGAAGAAGAGGAAAGGCAGGAATCTTTGGTATCCAAGATTAAAACAGACCAGAACACAGTAATGGGTCAGTGACCAGCAGGTGGGTCAGCACACAGTTGACTGCAGCCATAGGATGAGCCCATCCTTGACCAATACTCCCACAAAGCAACCCACAAAGACGAGCATCACTTAGAGATCAGTGAAGTGCACATCTCCTGCTCTACGAAATTCACAGCATTCCTGATTATAAGTCATATGTATATTTTGTTTGAACTCTACCCTTTTCTCAGCCATAATGGGAATTTATAAGTACTTACTTTGTACATTCAATTATATTCCAGAGCAAATGCAATTTACCGTCTTAAAATCCTCTTAGAAATGCTTCTGGAAAAAAACCCAACATATTTGTCTGTATTAGAGCAAAATAACAAAGTATTTCAAATTCTTTTAAAGCTTTAAGTAAAACATCAACTAGATCAACACCAGAATGTCAATTATCCCTCATTATAATAACAAAAAGCAGCAGTGTTTGCAGTTTGTTTTTCAGCAAAATAAACTGTTTGGTCACCACTGTCTTCAAACATACCATAAGAATGAGTTCAAAAGTCAAATGTTTAACTTACGCTAATCACCAAAAAATCCTTTATCACAAGGCTTGTCAAGAATGATTGGTGGAAATGCTTAATTTAACTACTTAGTACACGATATTAAAGTCACAGAATAAAATTCCAGGGATACATGAAGCTTGCAAAACACAAGCTATCTAGCATTATTAATAACCTTTTCAGAAAGAGAAAGACAGATTAAAATATATGGATTGGCAAACTATCAGAATTAAGCACCAAACTATTCAATACCAAACTCAAGGTTAGCACAACTGACTGATGATCCTTTACAAAGACATCACACTGCTGATACCTGTTCCATGGGGAAATTATTACATGAATATAACAATGATTCATCCAAAGGAAGTCCCAATTCCTTGCTCTTAAAAAGAAAATATAAATCAACATCAAATAAAGGGGCCAAGATAAAAGCAGCCAAATCCTCTTTATGCTGAGTATGATAGACAGGCAGTTCGAGGCCACCTGACTTCCAGAATTATAGGGCCCTGATACAGCACATCTCTATGTATTAGAAATTAGACATCCCATCACCATCCTCATTCAAATTTTGCATACTGCTCTTACTTCTATTTTGCTAGTAACAACATGTCTTTTCCCTCCTCTGCTAATGGTTTACTTCTGGTATAGAGTTAATAAAGGCTATATTCTGTACACAGAAATCACTAATAGCGTTTAACACCTGAATCTAAAAGTAACAGAAATGTTCTCAAACATCAGAGATACATTAAAAAGTGGAGTCAGTCTCTACAGCTTCCTAATCAACATTCTGAAATGATGCATCCTATCTGAAACAAATATCGCAAAACAGCGGTCAAGCAGAAGAAAGCTGGTAAAACAAAGTTTGCCTGTTTCAGCCAGGAGGAAAAAGAGAGAATTGTTGAAGATATTTGCACTGTTCACAGAAGAAATATTTCTCAGTTTGCATCATGCCACAGACATTAGGAAACAACAACCACAGACTGCAAGAGAAGAGAATTCGTGTATAGAAAACAAGCGATGGTTTGTTTAGCGTAAAACAAGCGATAGTTTATACACTTGATGCCCACCTACACTGTTTTTCTATTAAACTTGCTCCTGTGTTAGGTAAGATTCTGGGACATACTGGTATTAGAGAGCACGTAAACAATGGCTGAACAAAAGCCACTCAAACAACAGTTAGATAATGGAGTTAAAATGTCTCTAGCCACCATTATTTTGACTTTCATTGCCATGTATTTCTGCCAAAATTAACAAATACAAACAATATTCCAAAAGAGAAAAAGATGTATTGTCATGTAGCAACAGACATACAGACTAAGCACCCTTCTCTTTAAAGCCAGAAAAACAGGGAGAGAAACAAATCTTGAAGATTAGCACAGTATTTTCAAAACAGAATTATCTCTTTTAATGTGACCGTGTAATATATGTTTTCTTCCGTAGTACATCTATGGTGCTTCTAAAAGGAAATAAAAATGAGATCAGTACTTGAAGAATGTTCTAAAAGGAGATCAAACAGGTTAATTAGTGGAACTGTATTTCAACTGTCCTATCCTCTGAAGCATGCAGTTTGTAGCCATTTATACTGTCTGAATATCAAGTTGAATTTAATTTCTTTTAAAATGCAGTGCCTTCATAGGTTTCTGCTCTCTTGCTTAATAGGCTAATTGTCATTTTTCTTCTACTCACTGAATCTCATTCACTGTTTACACACAGTGGGTGTGGGATTGGTCAAACTAAACAAAGCCAAAGAGGTTGATGACAACCAAGCACAGAGAAGCCAAGACAATATACTCAGAACCAATTCCAAGGGAAAAAGAAATCTTTGGCACAATACTTTCTTGAGAGTTGTACAACACTTCTCATTTCGGAGTGGGATCTTCTGAATCCATAGAAAAGCTGATAAAAATATCAACCAAATTTTTTGCTCCACAGATGCTTCATTAGATTTTTAACATTAGTAAGTGTTCTAACCAGACAAATATAGACTACGTTCCGCTGAGGGTCAGAAAGGGAGAAGCAGTACTGAAAAAGTGTCAGTGTAGAGTTGTGACAGCCGATAAAGATACAAGGAGTCAGTTATGTGCAGGAAAAATGTCTTCTTCTTCCCTCTTTATTTTCTCATCTGCTTTTTTATACCCCTTGCTAGCAGCAAGCAGTATCCTTATTTTAGGTAAGCAAGCAACAGCGTTTTCACTGGCTAGGATCTATGGGCGATACATTTGGCAAAGCTCAAGGCCTTATTGCAGTTCCCACATCCTAGACCTACCAACTTTACAGTCTGCCTTTGTTTTCTCCATTAGGGCTGCGTACTGACTTCCTTATCATCAAGGATACACTCGAAAGTTTTCCCAGTCGATATCTCCATCCTGGGAGCTAACAGACCCACTATTAACCCCATCAATTAGGTCTTGCTTACCTAAAATAAGGATACTGCTTGCTGCTAGCAAAGGGTATAAAAAAGCAGATGAGAAAATAAAGAGGGAAGAAGAAGACATTTTTTATGCACATAACTGACTCCTTGTATCTTTATCGGTCGTCACGACTCTACACTGACAAAAAAGCACTTTAAACAGGATAGACTCATATTTGGATTAAAAAAAAAGTTGAATTTGACTTCCAAGGCAAAAAATAAGCACTTTTGAAGTGCTCAGCACTGATTTCAGGAATAGACAGCATTGATCAAAGCTGTGTAGGCAGGCAAAGCACAGACGTGGTACTAAAGCCTGATAGGACAGCAATAACCAGGTAAGATCAAAAAAGTTTAAAGTTGTTGTAGCACTCAATATTGTAACTATTTCTTGGGAAAACATTTTGTAACTACAAATTAATCCTAGTAACAATTCTGAGAAGCTGCTTCCCAACCTAGACTTCTGAAATCATTCTTTAGTGCTGTATTTGGAGGGAAGTCCTCTTCCTCAGGGGCTTTGCCAACAATTTTATTTTGATAAATATATCAATGTCCAAGGCTACTGATGGAAATCCAGTCTAGGTTCCCATAGTGCAATCTCACATATTAACAGCATCAAAGTCTTCTGTCACCATCACTTGTACCCCTGTCTCTTCTGTATCCATATCTTTCTAAAGTCACTAGTGATGGGGGGGATGAGTGTTGTGTTCCAGACAGTAATAAATACTTAATAATATATTAGTATCTTTAAAATATGAAAGTTGCACAAGCATGAGGGGGTTAATTCAAATTTCCTAAAAGTGAAATACGCAGATTAGCTGCCACAGTAATTCAAGGGCTAGACAAAAAGGCAGCTACCCTTATACCTGAGCAGTCAGCACTGTATACAGCCTTGAGCCAGCTCAGCAGGTGTTTGACTCTTCCCATTCAAAAGCTGGGTGAGGAACTGAGGGAACTATAGTATTGACTGAGGAGTGAGAAGGAGAAAGCGTGGGAGACAGAGCTGTGGGAAAGCTCACAGAAAGAACATGTAGCTGATGCCTGGTGAGAGAGAGCTACTCAAGTAAACAGAGATTACAGCAGCAAAAATAAGCAAGGAAGCAAAGGGGACATCTGTTTCAATCGGTCTGAGAAGCAAAACCGCACATTGTACCTTTTTGCGGTCTTTCTGTCACTGTCGGAGTGAGCTGCCTAACTTCCCCCACAGCACGCATCCAAAAACTTTGACATTTTGATTACCAGGTCTAAGACAGAGCTGGACATACTCCACTTCCAGTAGGTAAGAAAAACTAGGACTTCAGGACGGGAACATGCAGACAGACAAGACTTTGCTGTAAGGAGTATTTCATGAGCACACATGAGTCCACAAAACAGTACCAGCAAGTTCAAGTAACTTACTACAAAACTAGCATTTGAATATGGTGACCTCAAAACACAGAACATGCACAGACACAAAACCAAATCAATCCAGGTGTGAGGAAATGTAGTATTGTATCGTAATGGGAGGAATTAAGTCACGTCACACAGTTTGTTCAAAACAACTGCACTCACTGGAACCTTACATGACTGTAACTTTGCGTAAGAGAGCAATGATATTTCTACAGAAATTCAAACCAGAATAAAGCACGAATAAATAAAGCAGGGAAAATGCTGCATAAATAAAAGCTTATATTCACAAGCGCAGGAAGTGTTTGTCATCATCATCATGGCTGGGCTTCGTGAACGAAGATTTAGGAAGGCTCTATCCACATTTGTTACAAGTGCGCTGGTGGCTAAAAAGGCCAATAAGAGATAGACACGTCCGGTTGTAAAAGGCACAGCAGAAAGACTCCTTAGGTGGTATATTCTGCAAGACACGGTTCTTTCTGTGTTGCCTTTTCTCCTCGAGAGTGATCCTGCGTGCGTTCTCAAAGGAAGCAGCAGCGTTATAGATGGTGTGTCTCCAGACCTCCCGACTGGAGGCCAGAATAGACCAGTTATGTTGATCAATGTGGCCAAGGCTGAGATGTTGTTTCAGGTGTTGTTTCACCATAAAGCAAGATCTTAGGGAGGCGGTGGTCCTTCATCCTTGAGACATCTGTTCTAGAACAAGCAGCAGTCACAAGTATTGAGGCCATGTTGCTGAGAACACAGCTGCGCTGGGCAAGGCAGGAAGTGTTTGTACAAAAAAGGTAATTTTCTATTACTGTTACTTTAATTGTTGAGTGACTGATTAAGTTTTGGGTTTTTTTTTTTAGCTACAGAGTTACTTGCATACAATACAGTGCAAGTCTTGGCCAGGTCTTCCGCAATCAATTCTTTGTATTTCACCACATCTACCTTTTTAGACCAGGCAGCTCAAGCAAATTATTAAGATTTCAGCTTATAAGGCATTTATTATCTTAATTCAGAACAGCAACTGTAACATGTGCTTCTCAATGGTAAAACAGGAATATTGGGTAAAAGTCCTCTTTTCTGAAGTACTCCAGAATCTGCCCATTAATGATGACTGGGAAACTTTGCCACACGCTGACATGGATTTGCTCTGCGCTTCAGACCCAAGGCAAGGGTCTGCCTTGCTGAGAGATGGAACAGAAGGGCTATGACACCCCTTCCCCTTCAGTTTCTACTGTGTAATGAAAGCATGAAGTCAAGGTTACAACTGATACACAAGTTAACACGCATCATCTACACCATGGAAACTGTTCATATGCATTGTTTTCTGTACACCAAACTGTGGTAAACACAAAGTAGTTCAAGTTTTACCATTCCCTGGCGAAAAGAAAGGTAAACAATTATATGCATACTGTAGGTATCACAGGTTAGGAGCATTCATTTGGTTACCATGGAGCAGCTCTGAGCCATTCCTGTGCCCAACTCGGCAGCCTGTCACTCTGACCAAAGAGGACAAGGAGAGGAATTCTTATGAGCTGACAACACTGGAAATGGGATTCAAAGCTCAATTCATCTCCTGTAATTACCTATCACAGCCAAATAATACTTAAAACCAGATTTATTTTTTTCTCTTCATTTAAAGAATCTCAGTGACAAAAAAACCTTTCAAAGATAAACTGATGCCCCAGTAGGGGGTCTTCATGTTGTAAACAGGAGGACACACACATGCACCGATATGCACAAACCAAACCCAACAAAGTAAATCTCGCTGCCATTGCTACTACACTTGTACTCCAATCCAAGCCAGAGGAACACAAGTGAAGAAGTATCCAAGGAGGAGTCAGGAATGAGGATTCTGTTGTTCATGTTCATGTTATTAAAACGTGTTTTTAATTTCTCAGACTACAAGCTAAAGCCTGTAATAATGTCGCTTGGAAAACAGATGGCTGAGTGAGCATCTGAGGGTGAAAAGGAATGTTTTTACAGGCGCAGTTAGTAAATACCACTGGCTCCTGCAGACATTCTTCCTTAAATGGAAATTACCATTTCTTTAGGTTAGAAAAAAAATATCCTGATACAACAGAAGTCATAGACTAGCTATTAACCTTTTAGCACCTGCACTAAACAAAAATTAGCAGAAGGCTTTATATATAAAGCTCTCTGTTCAGTAAATATTTAAAATTCTTCCCCTTCCCTGCCACACGATTCTTGTCTGTAGATTTGGAAGAGCAAGGAAACACAAAGTCTCTCTGCATATCTATGACTAACTGTATGAGGACACTAGACAATTTAAAGAAAGGAAACTACTGCATATACAATCAGAACTGAACCTTCACCCTAAAGTTGAACCAAACTTTATTTCAATACTGAAATTAAGTCTGCATTGCTTTGATTTTATTTTGATGTCCTATTTTTTGTTTTCACGTGTCCCCCGCAACTGCTTTTTCCAGCCAGGAAAACAAGATTTCTCCCTCCCCCAAGATTCCTAACAAACTTAACAACATGATGGGCAAGGGTCGAGGTTCCGCAACAGCTTAAATTAGCGTGTGTCCATTTAGCCATACTCCAACTCTCCCTCTTTTCCTGCTCCTGCCCATGGGCATCTACCAGCCCTCTGCATCACCTCCCCTGACACCTGCGAGTCATGTCAGGGTAATTTACTAGCAGAAAGCTACCTCTATAAAAAGTGAAGAGTATTTTGTACATCTTAGTCTAGCTAATTACAGGATCAGCACAGGTAAGACAGGTAAAAGCACAGATCTAAAGCAGCTTGGACATGGAAACTCTCACAAAATTAAAACTCCAGCAATTCAGACTGGACAAATAGTGAAGTACTCATCTAAAAGCACATACTAATATTTAACATTATTAATTATTTTGGAATACAAACAGTGTCCCTGATAATAGTAAACACCATCTATTTTTGAAGGGAAACAAACTGATTCAGACTTCAGAGCTCTGACACATGGCCAAGGTGACTTCCAGAATCTGCAGGCTGTAAGAGCTACAGAATCGTTTGCCCCCTGCAATCTGCACAGCTGCTATTACTCTGAAGTATAAACAAGAGGACTACTACAGAGCTGAAGAGCTCATCCATCCAACCAGAGTTTCACCATCATGCCTAATGACGGCACAGCCCCATGTTATGATTCCTTAGGTAAAAAGGCCCATCAGGAGTCAAGGACAGTGGATTAACGTGCTCCTTCTTGCAGCTTGGCTCCACATGCAGCTGGGCTATTGCAACTGAAAGAAAACTGCAACAAATATAAATAAGCAGAATGGAGAGACAAGACAAACTGGACTTAATGTGGCTTGTCCACCACAAACAGCATAAATTCAGAAATACCTACAGACAGCCCAGTCAAACAGCCCAATCTCATCTTCTACTCATCCTGGGGCCTGCACCACCCATCCTTCTGTCTTGGTACAATGTTTACCTTTGCAGGAACCAATCCCGCTGTAAAGTAATTCAATAAATCCCAAAAAAGTCAATTTTCAGTCTTGCCACTTCCCCTATTACTACAACAGGTGCATAAACACAACACAAGGGACAGCACAAGGACAGGAAACATTAGACTTGGCCTAATTCCTTGTGAAATTTGTATTGAATTACCCCCTCTTTTGGCACAGATATACAAAAATGCATTAAAATATGTATAAAGCATTCCTCACATTAGTAATCTCTCCTGCTGATGTATGCAAGTAATTTTAGGATAAAATATCCATTGAAAACAAGACCACAAAGGATCATAACACAGCTATGTCCTACATTACTAGGGCTTTGGTATTCTTTTATCACTGCTTAGAGCAAAATTTTCTACATGTTTTAAAAGCGAACTCCTTTTTATTAAAATAAGTAGAGCTCTGGATACACTTCCATGCCTTTTTTTGGGTTTTTTTGTTGTTGTTGTTGTTGTTGTTTTGTTTTGTTTTTTTTAACTGTACTTCTGACATGGATTTGTAGTAAGATAAAAAGAAGGTACTGACAATTTAGCTGTAGTGGTTTATGCCTGGAATATAAGTCTGGCCTAGGATCTTTTCTGGTTAAAATTTTTTCTATAAGTGTAATCTTATTAAATGGAATTGGGATAATAAAAGGCTCTGACTCTCTTCTGTATCTCCTTTTCAATTTGGGGTTTGTGTTTGAAGACTATTTTTAAAACACGGAGAAAGGGAAGCAAGACATAAGTACGTTCATGCATTGTCATTCCAAACACCCACAAAGGCTTTCACAGTCATACACTACTGATACAAAACGGTGTAAGAAAGGATTTCTCCCAAAATCTCAGTTCATATTATAAACTACCAAGTAGGTCAGTGACAACAAAAATCACCTTGCAAATAGGATGTAGACTGATTCACTTACACGTTTCATTCAATCTAAGACTTTGTTGCACAAACAATTACATTACAGGAAAAAACCCAGCAGCATACAAAAAAGTCAAAAGAACACAACAATAAACAGATAAACATCAAGAGTAACGCAGGTGCAAGGATCCTGTTGGAACAAGGTGACAAACTAGATGGTTCTTCAAGGCCTCCGGCAGCCTTATTTTCTAGGATTTTGTAACAGCAAACTCTTTGCAGAAGAGTTGCAGTGGCAACACAAACAACAAATAAGGATAAAAAAACTGCACTAAGGACACATTTCTCCCCACCGACCTTCATGCATACATTCCACAGAAACCGCCTGCAGTTGCACAGCAAACTGGAAGAAGGAAAATAAGCAGGAGGGCAATTCTGCTCTCACACATATCAATATGTATGGGACTACAGTACTCTAGCTCTTCATCAGAAGACACAACACGTGCATCAAGAACTCCCCTAAGCAGAATATAGTTCAAATCTGGGAAAGTAAGTGGAAAAAAAAAAAAAAAAAAAAAAAAAAGAGAAAAAATAAGGTTCTTCCACACCTGCTTTGCTTTCAAACTTATTCCCACTCATCCCTGCCAAGAAAGGTTGTTGGGATGGTTGAAGTGTTTCCCGTGAATGAGGACAACTTGCTCTTATGTCATTTCAATGTACAGGCTCTTTTTTTTTTAAGCATAGAATATCAGTTCTTAAATTATACCTTTCCCCTCTTGACCTTATCCAATTATCTGCACCATAGTATTAACTTCAATTACTATTAGTCTATCATATCTACTAAAGAAGCTGTGATCCATAGCCATTTTCCAGGCTAGTTAGTCGGAATTACTACCTTTCTTACAACCTCTGCCTTCCTATTAACACAAGCTATTCATGAGATGACTACAATAGTCTTCTGTGATGGTTTTAGTTAAAATCCCAGGAAAAAAGATCAGCTAAATTACACTGCCTGTTTATTAGTCACGAAAATTAAATAAAGTAGATCTCTCACTAATTCACCTGGAACTGACTCCTATCCCACTAACATCTGCTGATCTAGATTTATGCTCCTGGAATTGTTTTAGTTATAATCATAATTTTATACACAAATTTTCTGAAAACCTCTCTAGTATTACAAGGTTTCTTAGAAATCAGTATTACCGGACCAGAGACTACTATGGACAACTGCTTTGAGTTTAAGTTATCTGGACATGATAATTTTCAAATGTTTATCCTTGCTGGAAATGAATCAAATCCCTAGAAAAACCTTTTTTGACATGAATACTTACACTTTCCACTAGGCAGAAAACAGAAATATTTCTGGAACATGTACTCCTAATGGCAAGCACTCATCTATGTAGCATAGTAACACCAATCTAACCAGAAAGACAAAACAATATGACTTAGATTATGACCAAATAATTGTTTGAAGGAAAAAATGGCACACTTAAGTGAGATGAGATCCTCCAAATGAAATGTAGCACTCAGCCCGGCCATGCTACCACACCTCAGAACTGAAAAGGATTCATTTGAAGTATCCAAACCATTTGAAACAATCCCCTTAGTTTACACTGTAATGAGCTAACAGCACACCAGTAACTCTACCTTAAGTGAGATAGGCAAGCAAGAGGCATAAACCCGAGTACCAACATCATCATAGCTGATGACTGACCATAACCCCGAGCCTAAAGCACTCAGTCCCTTGTGGATCTTATTTGGCAGATGAATCCAGCTTCTACTGGAAGCAGGACACGTCCACCCCAATCTGCAGTGGTCACACTTCTGGGTAACAGATGCTGCTGGGCACTTACAGAGGAAAGATCTGAAAACTACTGGTTGAGCCATCTATCTGTGTTGGAAACACTGAGGATTTATATGACTATGCTGGCCTTGATACATGATTTATTTACAATCTTTTGAAAGAGACAAGAATTGTAATTTTTTTTGTTTTTCTTTATAGTCAATCCAATGGTTTGTTTTATTTATTACACTACTACAGCTCTTTAATTTGTGGTTTTCTTCGCATGCCACCCCCACTGAGCTGCACTCCTGGCAAAGCTCACCATGCTGAGCTTTCAGTTATTCAACAGTGCAGACTAAACACTTACCTCTATTTGCCAAAAAAGCACATGCACTGTTATAGACTATTCTTAAAGACAAAATTTTAATAGAAGTATTTGTAAAGAATGCCTATTTTGAAACACAGCTTTCAACTGCTTGGTGAAACCCTTTGGCAAGGATAGTCTGCATTCCTAGGAGGATTTAAATTAGTTTGCTGCAGAACAAAACCTGGGTTACGGATAGTAACTTGGATACAGTCACACACACACACAAAAGAGTACATTCTCATTCCTCCTGATCTTTTTCCTTGAAAAAACACAATCATCAACATGCAAAGTCCGTTTTAATAAGATAATGGGGGGGGGGGGTTGGGAAGTGAAAAATACTAATTGCAATACGGTCTCTAAACCAAATAAAACCTGTTTGTATTTCTCAAAACTACTATGGAATACAAGTTTGTAAAATCCTACAATATTAAGTTGAAGTTGCTAGTTTTACATTTGAAAAGACAATTTTACATTAAGGACTAGAATTGTACATCTCAAATTGTACATTTGCAATTTGATTCCTGATTTGTTTTAGTAGGATTTGATACATGTGCACTTATAATAATTTCTTAGTTGTTCAGTCAAATCTCACTTTTCTGCTCAGCTTATGAGTAGGGTATCAGAATAAACACATGCCTTAACATAAAAAAGAAACTTAAAATGGTACTATTAAAACAAATCTTCTCAACATTCAGTTCCCATCTTCTAGGGAATCTTAATATACATGATAATTAGTTTCCTGAAAGGCTAAAGCCTAAATGTCATTTGTGTTGTAAATTCTAATTACTCATAGTAAATAAATTAGAGATACTCTTTTATTGCTTAAAGCAATGCAGAAGCGTGAAGTAATCGTACAACTGGCAAAAATTAAAAGTTCCCAAAAAGGGAAGTAAAACTTCATTCTTCACATTCCCGTACACTTAAAAAGGGCTCCATTAACACTAACAGGGAAAGGGCCAGTGACCTAGAACTTTACTTATGGTCTGAAACTATTAATGAAGTCTAAAGAATAAAGAGTAATGGGTATTCAAAATCCCAACTCCTGTGATGTAGCAGGAGAATGAATAAGCTGTGCTCTAATTTACTCTGACATGCAGCACATCATGGCTGTAGAAGCAGTATGTTAGAAGAGACCATCTTTCAGGAATCGCTTTCTTGGGAAATGACTGATTCCTAGGAATTCTCACAAGACCTTTAGTTTAATAGCAAAATACTTGAAAAAACCCAAAACAACTATTTATCTTACATAGAAGTCATAAGAGTTGAGGGGGGAGGAACATGTTATGTAGCCTTATTTGAGGAGACAACTATAAAATCAAACAGACTTTATGACTACTCTAACATTATTACTATTATTATTATAATTGTTGTTGTTATACACTACTGAGCCTTATCCCATCTGCAAATTTTAGATTATGGAAGTCACAATTATACACTACTGGAAAATAGAGCCAACTTGAGGATACCCCTTGGAAAATTCCCTCAAACTGTCAAAGGAGAAGACTTCTAACTATCTCAATAGTCAGTTCTTACTCTCTAGCACATTTGACTGAAAAATAAACAAAGAACATTAACAAGTATTAGGATGACAAAATTACTTTGAACTTTCCCCAATTGCTCAAATTTGGGCTCTACAACTAAATCAAGCACTTTATTCACAAACAAGCCATTCCACACCGCTCTGATTAACAAAGCAAGAGCAGACTATATTTTTGTATTGCTCATGTATAAGTTTCATATCAGAACAACTAAAGAGTCAAATAAAAATCAAGGGACAAACTTCATTTTCAATGTAGGAACAAAGAATTTCGTCACCAAAAGTACATTTTGAGGATTAATACTGCCCATTAAGGGAAGCTTAAAAAACCCAATAAATTTCTCTGGACACACAATTGAGAATTTGGCTTTCTGAATGGAAACCAACAAAATAAAACACCATTCTTGAAAACACTAAGCTAAGTGATACTTCACAAACAGAGTATCATTCAGTTTCCAAAATCATCCTGTAAAAAAACCCACTATGTAATCCATTCTATCACTAAACATGTCTTAAAACTTTTAAGAAAGAATATATATTCTTCTTAAAGTAGTGGAGTAAGTATTTTTTCTTATCAGCACAAAAGCAACAACTAACTTTTATCAAAACAAACACTATCAGAATGATTAAGATATGAAGATGAATTTGAAAAGTTATGAATTTTTTCTACTAGTCAGAATAAACATTTAGTGCTGTCTTCAAATTTAAATTATCTGTAACATACATTTGTATGTGCATTCCATAATTCACCAAGATTATAAGTGTCCTAGAAGGCTGCTGTAAGCAACAGTAGACTTCTTTAAAATAACAGAAATATGCGAATACATATCTATTCAAATAAACATTGAGTATTTTTGTTACTAGAAATACTTCTGGTTCTGTTTGCAATTAAAATGCTTCAGTTTGAAGAATGAGCAACAACTTAAAAAAATATGCTTTACTTACAATTACTGTATTGGACATATCCTTTTTTAATTCATCTTGATTTCATTTTTGAAAGAACAATCGAATTAATTAAGGTCCCTAGGCCCCTGAAACATCTGGAAAGAAAAGGATCTGAGAAAAATGTAAACTTTTACTAGCTTCTGAGAAAGAATGATCTGTGTCTCCAGGTAACTTTTGTTTCTTTTTCTTGAAGTAAAAATGCAAACAAAAAACCAAACCAAACAAACAACACCCCCCCACCACACCAGCAGGCACACTCTCTGATATGCCTCTGATGACCAGGAATTCCAGCAAGGAGAACCAACCAAAAGACACTTTTCTCAGGTATGCTTTATACTCCCCATACTCATATTAAAACATGATTAAACTACAAAATTAGAGTAAATTCTGAAAATAGGAAAAGAAGTGAACAGGAGGAGAAGAAACTACAGAGGGTCTAAAGAGCAAGAGCACATGAAGAAGGGCTTGTTCAGTCTGTTGAAGAGGAAGTCAAGGAGTAATTTAATGGCATCCTAGAACTATTTCAAGGTTAGTTACAAGGATGAGGGAGGTAGGTTGCTCTCAGAAGCAGCAGATGATATACCAAAGGGTACAAAATGCACCAACTGGACACTAGGAACAATATTTCAGTAAGAGAGCAGCAGTGCAGCACTGGGTCAGACCACCCAGAGAGACAGTAGAACCTCCATTCTTACAGTTTTTCCAACCTCAGCAAGACAAAGCCATGGCTGACCTGATCCAAGGCTGCTCAAAGTACTGCTCTGATATTTCCAAATGCCCTATTCAATCAACATTTCCATGCATTTACACAGTCAGTGGGGCTACTTTTTTTTTTTTTTTGTGCCCTGTCCCCCACTTCCTCCCAAACTGAAAACCTCAGGGTCCACTTGACTTTTATTTTTCTTACATTTGGGCAACAACTAAGATTAATACTTCCTTCCTAAGACAATTTCAGACAAAATGTTCTGTGATTTAAAGCTCAGAGCAAAAAAGCACTCAAGCACAAGTCCAAAGATACATCTTAAAAAAGCATGTAGAAGCAAACATTTGGGGGGGGGTGAAATTCATGTAAACAAGTAATCAGATGCATTTGAAAGGTTCTCCTAAAATATGCAAAGGAAAAGCTTTAAAAAGCCAAAGTTTCTGGTTCTGAAACAGCCAATTGATTCTCTATTATTCACTAAGAGAATGAAGAAAGATGGACTGTTCAAAATTCACATACTTTATCTGGACAGAAGTATACTTGTTCTTGTAACATTTGCTTAAGTTACCCACCTCCAAAAAGTGAGCTGCCCTATCCAAATGTACCTTTACTGCTTCACTGTTCCAACTGTTACTCTACTGGTCATACAGACAGATATACAGTCAAGTCACAACTCATATTATACACCACATGATAAAGACTGTATATTAAGCAAAGGTGTTCTGAATACACCAAACTCAAGGAAGGTCATGCTCCAACGGCTTTGCGATCTGATGGTTCACTGAAATCAAATCAAACTTGACAAAATCAGAAATCTCTCTCCTTTGCATGAATTATTTTCTGCTGTTTTCTGTCAGTGCATTCACTTACATTTCATTCAGTTGTATACTAATTGGATTTCTTCTTGGTCCTTCATTATGGAATTTGTAAAAGCTTTGTTATTACTGAGAGCGGCAACTTTCTCAGATTTAAGGAAAAGAAGAAATGGGGACTCATGGGTTAAAAGCTGCAGAGGAAAACGAACTACAAAATATTACTTTTACCACTCCCTTCCCAATAATGAAAGGAGTTATCAACCCATATAGCTGCTAACCCTGCTCATCTTCTAAGATAAGAGGCAATATGCATGCTTGTCATCCAGATACTCCACAAATCCTGTTCCTTGTGTACTGCTGCATGATCTTAGTGAGAAGCCAAGAGACAGACAGGTACAGCTTTTAACTGCATTATAAAGTAACTTCTGAAAATGATTTCCTCAAACATCCCACTTAGATAGGAAAGGACTATTTGATGAAAACAAATTTCCAGTCAATAACTGCAGTAAGCAGTGGGTGTACTGACAAAGGCCACGCTGGAAATATTCAAGCAAAATTAGGAACCAAAGACAAAAATAATGAAAATCTTTGACTAAATCACAGTAAAATATAATAAAGTCTGCCTTGGGAATTAAGGCTGCCTTCAAATTAAGCTCAAGTAAAAAAGAACACAGCTCAGTGTATTTTAATTTCATTCAGTTCTCAAAAAACCCTGCACTTAACCCTCCTAACCAACATTAACATCTGGAAGGGATGTGCCCACTTCTGTTACAGTACTCTACTAGCCAATACAGAACAGTGATTTGCAGTGTCTAAGCTTCACAACAGCTTTTCTCTTTGCTATCTACTGTCAAGGGATCACTATCAAAGGACTTTTCATGGGGACTAACCAGGCAGCTGCCAAATACCTGAAATGCGTAAGCAGCCAATGACAATTCCTTCTGCCTCATTACAGGCACATTTAAGTATCTTGTAGCATGAACTAAAGCTTAAAACAAAAATCCTAAAGTCTGCACTTAGCTTTGTAGTTCTCTTTCCAAATACTTTAAAACAGTTGAGTGGAGATTGTTTCTTCTTGTTATCTTTTGTCCAGATTTTGGTGCTGTCGCCAATGACACACCTACAACATGTAAGTCGCTCAAACAGAGAAGCAAGTTGAAATATAACATGAGGACTGAATTCCTGACAAGTTCTAATTGGATCAGCTGATTTCAACAGTGAACATCTAGCTATATTTCAGCAAGAACTGACTCAGCCACAGAACTATCTTCAAGTCCAGTATTCCCTAAAAATCAGGGAATTCAATCCAACTGCTGTATATAAAACACTCTGACTAACAGATTAAATATTTAGAGGACAGAACAATACATTCTGAGCAATAAAAGCCTCCTGGAGATAAACGGCTTTTTACAAATCCACCTTTCAGGGACAGTTCTGTCTTTTGAAGAGGATTGGTCTTCAAAGTAAAAAGCTCTCATCTATAAACTCATTTAAATTATAAATGCATTTAAGCAGAAAATAAGCGCATTCTTGAAAAGCTTCCCAAATAATAAAAAAAAAAACCCTAAACATCCACAATTACACTTCCACTACTGCAGAATTTCAAAAGTGTTAAAAACATTTGAACAAAATTAAGAGCAACAAAAAAACTTGAGCAGCAGCAAATGCTAATTTTGTTCAAAACCAAACCATTCTGCAACTAATAAAACTGGTTTTTTAATTTAAAAGCAAAATATACTTTTTCATCCCAACACCACCAGTTCTGTGGTCCCTTGTCTGTTCTGGGTGAAGAGCATTTAAATATCTGCAAAATATCCTCCTCCCTCTTGCCACATTCCCTTCTTCCCTTCCTCACATTTTCAACTAATACTTTGACATTACTGGCCTCAGTAAACTCAATCCTGCAAATTCCTGACATTCATGGCTTCTTAATCTGAAATGTAACTTGAGGAGATGGTTAACATTTGACCTTTGCTCTACCTCAGACATACCTGGAGACAAAAAAAGTCCAAGGCATGCAATATGCATTCACAGTCTGAAAGGATGTTTTATTTTAAAGTTCCCAGCACACAGTCTTTAAAAAAACCAACTCATTAAAACTTCAAAAGGTAATTTAATAAACATTCCCCTACAAGCACAGCTTTGCATGAACATTACAAACTTGTACTAAGAATGAAGACATGAAGCAATAAAAAAGAAATAAATCCTAAAAGTATACACCCAAGAGTCATGGTGACTTTAAGGATTAAATAGGTACCATAACTAATGAAAACAGTCAGTCTTATATAATTAAATTGGACACTATGCTAGAAAATGAACAACAGTAAGTCATACATTGATTACAGAAGTGGACACAGTACCTAACAGGCTATTAAAAAAATTAGTCAGAAACAAATTACTAAGACAAATGGAGGATCAGGCTAAGAGATAAATCAGAAATAAAGCAGCCAGCTACTTTGCAAAATAGAAAATCTACCTGCTTGCTCTAAATGAAGCCAAGCAAAGGCTCAAATACAGTTTGAGCCCTTTTTCCTTCTACCTTTTTTCCTCTTTAAGATAAAGTTTTACAACCGAACCTTAAAGATTATTCTAGCTTTTTATCCATCCTCCTACCTTTCTCCATTAAACACGCACACAAAAAGAATACAGACTTTTGAAGCCTGCTAGCTGCGTTTTACACGGGTGCACTTTAAATTGGGGTTTTTATTGTTGTTCTATTTTGGGAAATAGATTTGCTACAAATTAAATACTCTCAGTGATCAATGAGAAATGTTGTATTGGTATCACATGCTTTTACCTTAAACAAACTTGCTCAGGCATATAGGCTTCGCATCCTTTCTCCTCTTAATTACTATAGCATACTACTGAGAGTATTTGGCAGTGACAGAATTTTGAGGGAAGAAAGAAAAGAAAGGGTTGGAACACCAGGGATGAACATGATTGTTTAATGAGCCCGTGTCTCTTTGCTAGAAGACAGTCCTCATTTGCTGTTATCTCAATTGGCTTCAGGCATTTTGTTTGTCATACAGTTAAGGCATGACTGAACATGCCATTTTGAGAGTGTTCTCGTTAAATAAAACCTGTGGCTACAACTGATAAAGGGAATGTCCTCTTACAGACATGATGTATGACACTTGAAATTTTCATCAAGTTATGAAAAATAAAAAGTGAGAAAATAAAGGGATTAATTTTCCTTTATTCTCAAAAAATTTTCTTTTCACTTACAATTGTGCCTTTCAACTCAACCTCTACCAGCAGCTGCTAATTCATGAAAACACTGATTAGAAAATTCATCATTTTCTCAAGAGTAAAATATTTCAAGGTACATATTTCCATAGCTGCAAGCCAAGTAAATGCAAAACCTTTGTTTGCAAACAAGCTTTCCCTATATGTAAAAAAAAGGAGTAGAAAGAAGATATTATTTAAAGTCTCCTTTGGAAGGGCTGTCTTGTCGCAGAGAAAACATGTCCTTCCTGGTATCCAAAGCTGATTCAAAGTCAAGGCCCTCCAAATCAAACCAACTGCACTTAGTTTGGTGCATGCCTAGATGCAGAGCTGATTTCAGAGTCAGGTAGCCATCTCCAGGCACAAACATCTGTGACCTGTCACCGAATTCTCTAAGCTTCTTTTTCTGGACAGGCAGCTTCCCAGTACACTCTTGCACATCCCATTCAGTGCATGTGGGTTCCCCCAGCCAGCACTGCTCCCTCTAGCTCACTTCTTACATCCCATCATCTCTGACATTCACAGCTGCTGGCTTACAAACACAGCCCATACACCTGAAGAGAGCTAGAGAAGTATGGTCCAGGCTACCTACATTCAGTATAAGGCAGCATCTGTAATCCCTGACAGCAGCCTCTTTACAGTGGTACACAAGCTCCCACTTCTATGCAATCTCTAAAGCTATGTCCACATGCAAAATTAGTCTTCCAAAGCATACAAAGGAAATCAAAAAAAAAACAGGTATTTTGAGCTTTCATCAACTACAAGATCCAATATGACATTTTAACTTAAAGAGAAGGCAGTCTTTGCTATGAATGCATGGCTAACAGAAAATGCATTTCATAATTCCCCTGTCAGATACTCCTCCAATATTTCCCTAGTCTCTACTTTTGTGTTGATGACTAAAGACTATCTGCTTTTAAAGAATATATTTGCAAAGTTAACATTCTAAATTTATTATTTTAATACCAGCAATATCTAAGCTGCACTTAAAAACAAATGAAATTTTCATTTATTTTTCAAGCTTTTCTTTAAACACAAACCCTAATAGTAAAAACATACAGTCCCTCTTCCCCACTATCCTGTGATATTTTAGGGGAATCACTCATGATTAATGCGCCTTCCTAATAAACAGTGTTCAAGTGGAAGAACCATTCCTGCACAAAAGACAGAAAAATCTGAATTCCTTAAGGTGAATAAAAGCAGAGGATAATGGAAAAAATTCCATTTAACACAGTGGAAAAATATTTTACAGGCCCTACTTTGTTTTTGCTAATCAGTAACTTTTGATACTGACCAAATACTAATGTAGCCACAGATTCTGGTTCAGACAGTCCCTCTGAAGTTCCACTGGAGTCCTGCTATGCAGAACCAATAACTGTGGTAAACAACCAAAAAGAAAAAAAAAGACTTTTTAGCTTTTACTTTCAGATATAGATCAATATCCTGAACTATTGATTATGTAAATTATACCAGTTCAATTGTGTGGGGAAATAAAGAGGTATATTTAAAATTGTACACTTTAAATACTGGTTCATTTAAACAAATATTTTGGTCACCTGCATTTCAAGAATGGCTGTAACATGCTTTCCATTTCAGAACCTATAACTAAAAAACATGGTATACCCAACTTGACTGGAATACACTTCTCCCTTTTCACGCTCAAATTGTGCCGCTCTACTTTGCCATGTGCTCGCCTCTGTTTTTCCAATACAAGTTTTGTCTACCCCATACTCATTTTGGAGGTGTTTTAGAAAATTAAGGGAGAATCCAGTCATGTAGTCACTGCAGATTTAAAACAGTTACTTACTGCAATGCTAGGGGTTTTTTTCCCAGGATTCTAAAAAAAAGTTTATCTCAGTTTCAGTATATTACAAAGAAATGCAAAAGGCTCTACAAACACCATCTCACATGCAAATACAGGCACTGGATACAACATGTATTCAACAGACAAAAAAGAACAAAATAAAATGCAGATAAAAATAAGCCAATGCATGGCACAAAAGAAAATCATACAGGAAACCACTACCAAAAAAACAAGTCTTCTACATGTTAGGTTACTGACTAAAGTTTTGATGGTCTAGCAGCAATGGGAATTTAATACGAATTAATATGTTCTAATCTTCTATTTCTTCACTTTACTTACTATGGTAAAGATTATGGCACTTGAATATTCAGTAGCTTTTAGTCTGCTTGTTAATAAAACTTTTTATAACTGAGGATGTTGATAGAATCACAGAGTTACAGAATGGCTAGGACTGGAAATGACCTTAAATATCTAGTTCCAAGCCCTCTGCCGTGGTCAGGGAATCTTCCACTAGACCATGTTACTCAAAGCTCCATCCAGCCTGGTCTTGAATATTTGCAGGGATGAGGAGTCCCCAACCTCTCTGGGTAACCTGTTCCAGTGCCTCACCACCCTGATAGTAAACAAGTTCTTCCTAGTATCTAATCTAAACCTACCCTCCTCCAGTTTAAAACCATTCCCCCTTGTCCTATCTGTACATGCCTTCATGAAAACTCCCCCTCCAGCCTTCTTGTAAGCCCCCAAATAAATAATCCATTCGTCTACCTCTGCTTAGTGAGCCACTTTTTATTTATCATGCTCATCAGTTCTCTCCAGACAATCCAACCTGTAGTACTGACCTAGACAAAAATCCACAAAATTGTCTCTTCTAAGCTATGTCTGTAGTTAGCTATCTTTCCTTATAATCTGCTTTTTCAAATATCAGGACATTTGTCATCTTTGTCAAAGTTCTGTTACATATTACAGGATAGTCACATCTTGAACTTATCCTTCAATTTAGCCTGGTTTTGTTACTTACTACGACTTCAGTAAAAAATTCCTACTATTAAAATGTTAAAAAAACCCAAGCATATTTAAAGAAGGTTTTTTCAGGTATATTTTAAAGGGACAGAAGCACATTTGCAGATATATCTTTACGATTCTATTCTGCCAAAGTGGTACAAAAGCTATTCTTTTTACTATTGCTGCGTCCAAACTAAGGTCTACGACATGCAGATCTCAGGTACATGAATCAGTGCAAAATCTGCACTGCTTTAAAAACAACTGTATTTAGGCAATGTAGTGGCAAGTCTACCAAATACTCTTGGAAGTGGGAAGCAATACTGACATCCAAAGATCTGAGAGTCAGCTTGAACATCACTGAATCACATTTGCATACCCACATTTCCCAGTACTTCCAGACAGAGCCAGGTAAAATCAACATGATTTATTAACCACAAGTTCAGTAGTGCACAAGCACCATCACAGTGCTTCCAGATTGATCCAACCAGGATCTTAAAGCAAAACAGCCATTCTCAGCCTAAACTAGTAAGATGTCCTTCCTTATAAAAAGCTGTAAGGATGCCTACACTCATACATAATTTACTGATAGCTTGCCATAATGAAGGTAATTCAGGCTTCAAATCTCATTTTCTGATCTGAGGAGGCCAGCAATAAGTGCTGAAAGCTTTAGAATATATAAACATACAACCTCCAAATCATTCCAAATAAACAACACAAAAAAATTTATGAAAAATCAAAAAGAAAAGCAGAATAGTAGCTGAGAATATTTTACACATGCAAAAATACATCAATATAGCCATTTCTAAATTCTTGGTTTGATTCTCAAACTTTCTTGCATCTTATAAAAAATGTAACATGCTATGAGAAGTGTTTTTTAGTACTGAGCTGCTTAGCAACACCTGTGTTCAAATAGCCTCTGGTTAAGTTTGACAAAAACTGATTTGACATCTGAGGAGTCCCTTTTTTTTTTTAAATGAAAGGAAGAGGCAAACCCACAAAATCGGATTATATTAAAACATCCATTTATGTTTTAGACTAAAGAAGACTGTCAGATAATGAGATGTTCCTCAGTTTCTGCCTCAGGATAAATACAACTCCTACATTTTGCTGCAAAAGTCAACTGCCCGAGGTATCTTTATTTCATACAAGATAATTATAACACACATTATCTTCAAGAGGATACAAGTATCTCTATGTGCACTCACTGTACAAGCTTTGTTAATTTTTGGTTTATTTCCCATTTCAAAAAGAATTACCTTCAGAGTTCCTATGTCTTTCCAGCCACAGAAGTATTATAGACTCTGTCCTTTTTCAATTCTTACTAGCAGTAACAAATCAAAAGAGTAGAGAAATATTCTAAACAGGAAATTCTTTCACAGATGTGTTAGAACAAACTAAACTCTAGCTATGCTATTATTCAGAAGTGTCTGAATGCAGGTCCCTAAATATTTGGTTGTCAAGGACAGGCCCCTAATTTAGTTGTTAAGAATGCTGAAAGTGCCCGATTCCAATATACTTCACTGGAATGGTTTATCAGAGTACTTAATACACCAAACATATGCTACTTACTTAAACATTTAGCTGTAGAATTCCAAATCTGAAAAGCTATCACATTTCTGAGTTTACTATAGTATTTAATACCTTTGTGAAAGAAATGTGACAATTTTTTAGGCTCAAACATCTGGGAAAACAATGACAAATCTGTAAACTAATAATTTAAGCTCCAAACATATCCTTTATTTCTTCTCAGCATTCTACAGCAGAAATGAATATAATTTAAAATATGAAAAAATAAGGGGTTTGGCATCAAATATAATGTGGAGCATCTCAATTCACCGTATCTTCACCCTTTTTTCTTAAAGAACAAGCCCAAAGGACTGCTGTGCCAAATGTCTCTACATTCAGTTTTTAAATCTTTCAGCATGCCTCAGCATTTTACACGTTTGTAGCTTTTGTCTAATTGAAATGACAGTGTCATACAATTATCCTTTGAAGTACCGCATTACGACACACACACAAAAATTCTTTCATCTTGGAGTTAGCATATTAATTTAAAGAGAACTTTTTACATAAGGACCTGAGAGCTTTTATAAGAAGGAAAAAATCGGTAACCCTAAATATGGCTGTGTAACAGACTGAAGTTAAACAACTCATTTAGTACAGGGCTAAACCACAATTTGCTACAGGACCAAGCACTTCCATGTTCTGCACCAACTCCCACATTCCAAAATCTTTACTCGAAACAGATTTTACTCAAAACTACTCCTCCAAAGAAAGCAGACAAAAAAATAAAGATCAGTTTTTGAGTTTTTGTTCTAGAGGTACCTCCAGCAGTTACCACTCTCAAGAAAAATTACTTATCATTAAATGGTAAAAGAGAAGATACAAGGACTCCCTGAAACAACATCTCAGCCTTGGTCATATTGACCAACATAACTGGTCTACTCTGGCCTCCAGTCGGGAGGTCTGGAGACACACCATCTATAACGCTGCTGATGCTTTTGAGAACGCACGCAGGATCACTCTTGAGGAGAAAAGACAATGCAGAAAGAATCGTGTCTTGCAGAATATACCATTTAAGGAGTCTTTCTCCTTAAATAGAGATAGACGGACATGTCTATCTCTTATTGGCCTTTTTAGCCACCAACGTGCTTGTAACAAACGCGGGTAGAGCCCTTCCCAAATCTTCGTTCGCAAAGCCCAGCCATGATGATGACCTCTGAAAAGATAATAGTTACTAAACCAGTATGAAGAACAGAACAGTCATGCATGGAGTCTTTGCTGGGTTCCAGGTTACATGTGCTGAAACTATTTTTCTACATTGTAAAGAATGTGTGCCATACAACACAGAATGAGGAGAGTTCATCGGTTAACTAAGGTATGAGTAAGGTATTACTAAGTACTGTTGTCTGACCAGAGATCAATATGACTTTTGATACGTGACTTATTGAAAATATGAAGATATGGTACTATGTCAGATTGGATTTAGTCTCCAAAATTTAATAAGTCCCATCACAACAAAAGAAAAATATACACAGCGCATCTCGATCTGTGATTAACAGTCTGGGACAAGGACTACCAGCACAACTGCTGCCCAGCTTCAAACAACTACAGCTAAAAAGGCACTGGCTGGGCAAAGCATTGCTTAATTGATTGATATTAATAATAATTCCTAGTTCAACCTGTAAAGACAAAAAAGCAAGTTTATGTAAGAAATTGAGATTACACTTCACATCATTCAACTACTCTGTTCATTGTACCTTGAAAGAATTATTCAGATTAAATTAGTTTTAAGACCTCTGAAAGCAGACTAAGAGTTCTCAGAGCTCTTCTGAAATGGCAACACACAACACATTGTCAAGACCTTTTCGACATTCAGTTTGTTTAATAATCCGTGTTAAAGTACCAAAATATTAGTCAGCACCTAAACTTTGCAGTAAGGGTCATCTTTCAGAATCTTGAGAAATATATAAAATAACTAGTGAACAAGAATCATTACATGAGACTTAATACCACGTTAGAGTTTTGCAGGGAAGAGGAGAAATAAGAATCAAAAAGAGATCTAAGAACTATCATATTGAAGGTTCTTAGAAATGTGGACCTCGCTGCCAGATGATTTTTTGTATGCTAACACTTTATACAAGCTGAAAAGGAGACTGAATGAGTATTTTGCACATAAATTCATTTCATTTCTATCTATTTAGCAACCTTCATCTGATGCTCAAAGTCTTCAAGATGAAAACCGCCAAGAGGCTGAAGAACTATTTTACAGGAAACACTGGACAACATTTCTACATTCTTTATCCTGACTATGTGTCTGACTATGGCCATGGCAGAAGGACACCAAGCTAGGTGGCTCCTTAGCCAGACCCACTACAATTAGTCTAATCTTACTGGGGTACAGTAGAAAAATGAAAAGTTAATTACAGACTAATTTCCTTTTAGCTTTGTAAATAAGAATTAGAATACATTTTCACTAGAAACAGTCAAACCTAAGTCAAAATGAGAAAGTCTCAAACGCATACAGTTTAAAATTTTTTCCTTCTATTACAGAAACAAACCAAAAGTCTAATTTTATCATAAAATACATTTTTTATTTCATCATTTATTCCAATTGCCCCTTTCCTGATGTCTACAGTAAAGGATTCTCTCAGCAATTAGTTCCAAATATTCAGGTTTGAGATGAATCAGGATCCCAAAGTCACAAAGGCATTTTGAAGATATGACAATTCCAAATATTGAGTTTTTAGAAGCAGGAGCTTTGGAGTGTTTCTCCATTTATTCTTTCATTTTTTCAACTTCCAGGGTTTACTCATTAAGTTATTATTTCCTCCACAGCTAACGATATTAGCACTTAGTTTTGAAAACACTGTTACAAATACCCAAGATTTCTATTTAATCCCATTATCTTCAGAAGACAGTTCTAAATAAGTGTTATAAGAAATGAGATAGCAAAGGTGGATTCAACTGCAGAACGAAACCAAAGCAGCAACTAATTATTCATCCTAGTCTCAGTAAAACATTATCGTTTTAGGGGTTTATAATATTAAATACTTAAATATAAAAATATCACAAGTTTTCCACAGAATTACTCTTCCAAAATATCAATAGCTTCAACTACCTGAGTCAATACTACAGAGCAACAAGAAGGACTGACCCCTTCACAGAATGGGTAAGGTTGGAAGGGACCACAGTCGGTCATCTGGTCCAACCTCCTCGCTCTTGCTGTTTTTCAAACTACCTTAATTTTTTCGAAAGCAGCAGAACAAAAGAACAAGTTTTGCACCACTTCCACCACCAAGAAGAAACTAGAAAATGCTAAACTATTTCCCTCATATACACAATTTTAACAATTCAGCTTCAACAAATAGTGTATACAACTCTCATATTAGGCTCTTCTGTACCTCTAATCCCAGAAACACTGAAAGTTTCCTTCAAGGATGAGGAATTGTCTTTGACTTGGTCTCCCCGTAGTATCCCTCAAGACAAATTGGTTAAGTATGGCCCACAGAAGTGTACTATTAGGTGATGAAATACTGGCTGCATCTTCAGGCTCAAAAGGTTGAAATCAATATTACAAACTTCCACTGGCAGCCAGGTAAGCGGCAGCCCTCAGGGGCTGATATCAGGGCTGATAATATGCAACACCTTTATTAGCAACCTGAACAATGGGATGGGAGCAAGTCTGTGGCTGACAACAAAATGGCAAGGACTGGCTAAGAGGTTGGAAAGCAGAGCTATTTATACCAACCTCAACAGGCTGAATATATTCAAAACTTTATTAGCCAAGACCATAAGCAATGTGACCAAAACTGGCCCCACTTTGAGTAGGACATTGGACCAGACAACTTTTTCAGAGATCCCTTCCAATCTCTATCAGTGTTATGATTTTCAGCCTACTACTATACACCAATCCTGAAAAAAACTTCAAGTTATTTTCACATTTATATGCCACTAAATTCAAACAGCCAAGCAACACAAGTTTCTTTCTTAATTGTAGGAAACTATCATTTAGGCAGAGCATTTTCAATTTGAAGCTCACACTAAGGCATTTTTATAAAACAACAATCAAATATTTTCAGAGCACTTACTTGTTACAGTGAAGATACGTACAAATTCTGGGAAAAAAAATTGTCAGATAAGTCATTTTAATGATACATAGCAGTGTGTTCATTTCAGTAAGATAACTGGTCATATCAACACTTCCCTTGCTATGCTTTTCAATGACACTGGTCAACTGATTTCCACTGGAAGCAAGATGCTTGATATGTTCATTTCAGTATAAAAGTAGACAAACGTACAGCTGACAGACCGTTTCTACTCTTCAACCTATAATACTTTTTCTTCTAGATTATCTTGTCTTTTAAGTGGGTTGTAGGAACAAACAACAATGGGACAGACAGTGCTTCAGTCTTAAGCACTAGAAATAGCCTAGAAGGCACACAAAGAAATATTTATCTTGAGTCAACTAGTGTCTACATTTATTTGAGGTTATGGGCTACATGACAGATTGGCAAGAAAAGGCAGTAACTGGCGAAGCCCAACAGTACCAACATTCAACCACCAACTACAACTTAAATTAATACTTCTCTTACTTGCTGTAGAATTCAGTACTTAACAGAAAATACTTTACTTACACTGCATTTCTTTTCCACACAGTTAACTATCATTTCAGATGATTCACCCCCAAAAAAGGAGAGTGAGAAAAACCAACCATACACTAATGTTTTCCAATTATCTCTAGGTATTAAAAGATCATTTTAAAAACCCACCTTCCCAAAATTGCACTTAGAGATAAATGCAGAGTCAAAAGAATTAGAGAAGAAATTAATAGCTTCCTCATCACCATCCTTCCCATTCCAGTAGAAACAAAGGCTGGAACTGAAAAGAATTAAGTATGTAAAAGAATTAGTACTTTCTGGTAGAGTCCTGTGGATTCAAGCTGCAGCTACTGGCCTACGATCTGTCCATATACAAAAACACCCCTGTTCAATTAAGTAAGAAGTGATCCATATCGCCTTTTGAAGAGAAATTAACACAACTTCCATGGGTCTTTTCCATTGGAAAGCTACTGCACTGCCCAGTCTTAATCTTAAACAGCATTATCCTAGAGCACAGAATAGAATACGCTGAGTTAGAAGGGACCCACAGGAATCAGAGTGCAACTGCTGACTCCGCACAGGACAACTCCAAAAAAAAAAAAATCACACCATGTGCCTGAGAGCATTGTCCAAACAGTTCTTGAACTCTGGCAGTCTTGGTGCTGTGACCACTTCCCCGGACAGCTTGTTCAATGCTTGACAACCTTCCAGGTGAAGTACCTTTTCCCCAATATACAATCTAAGTCTCCTGACACACAGTTACATGCCTCTCCCTTGGGTCCTATCACTAGTTACCACAGAGAAGAGATGAGTGCCTGCACCTCTGCTTCTCCTCATGAGGAAGCTGTAGACAAAGATGGTTTCTCCCTCATCTCCTCTTCTCCAGGCTCAACAAAACAAGTGACCTCAGCTGCTCCTCAAATGAAGGAGCAGATGCTACACCATCGTCACTGCCCTCCTTTAGACGTTCTCCAATAGCTTAATATCTTTCTTATATTGTAGTGCCCAAAACTCAATATTCACACAATAGTGCACACAATATTCAATATTCACACAATATTCAATATTCACACAATAGTGCACACAATAATCAAGATGAGGCCGCCCCAGTGCAGAGCAGAGCAGGACAATCCCCTTCCTCAACTGGCTGGTGATGCTTTGCCTGGTGCCCGCCAGGACATAGTTGGCCCTCCTGGCTGCCAGGGCACTGCTGACTCATATTCAACTTGCCATTGACCAGGACCCTCAGATCCTTTTCTACAGGGCTGCTCTCCAGAGTTTCATTCCCAGCCTGTACATCCAGGGTTGCCCCATTTCATGTGCAGAATCCAGCACTTGTCAGTATTAAAGTTCATAAGGTTGGTGATTGCCCAGTCCTCTAATTTGTTGAGATCTTTCTGCAGGGTCACCCTGCCTTCGAGGGAGTCAACAGCTCCTCTCACTTTTATGTCATCTGCAAACTTGCTTAGTATCCTGATGGGGTTAATAGCGGGTCTGTTAGCTCCCAGGATGGAGATATCGACTGGGAAAACTTTCGAGTGTATCCTTGATGATAAGGAAGTCAGTACGCAGCCCTAATGGAGAAAACAAAGGCAGGCTGTAAAGTCGGTAGGCCTAGGATGTGGGAACTGCAATAAGGCCTTGAGCTTTGCCAAATGTATCGCCCATGGATCCTAGCCAGTGAAAACGCTGTTGCTTGCTTACCTAAAATAAGGATACTGCTTGCTGCTAGCAAGGGGTATAAAAAAGCAGATGAGAAAATAAAGAGGGAAGAAGACATTTTTCCTGCACATAACTGACTCCTTGTATCCTTATCGGCCGTCACAACTCTACACTGACAGTATCCCTTCCAGTCCTGCATCCAAGTCATTTATGAAGATGTTGAAGAGCACAGGGCCTAAAATGGAGCCCTGAGGAACTGCACTAGTAACAGGCCACCAGTCTGATGTCACCCCATTCACTGCTACCCTCTGTGCTCAACTCGTGAGCCAACTGTTCACCCACCACATGATGTGTTCATCCAGCTGTGCGCTGGACATGTGTCCAGAAGGATCCTGTGAGAGACAGTATCGAAAGCTTTACTGAAATCCAAAAAACCCACATCAGTTGGCTCCCCTTGATCAATTAGGCGGTTACCTTGTCATAAAAGAAAATCAGGTTGAATAAGCAGGACTTTCCTCTTACGAACCTGTGCCGGCTGTGACTGATGACTACATTGTCCTTCAGCTGTTTCTCGGTAAGTCCCAACATAACCACCTCTGTAATTTTACCAGGCACCAAAGTGAGACTGACCTACATTTTCCATGGGGACCTTACTCACTAGTTCCCTAAGCAGCCTGAAGTCTGCTCTCCTCATGTCCAGGGTTCAAGGTACTGGCCATTCAGGCTGGCACTTTTCCTCTCGTCAACAGAGATTTTAAACTCAATTGCTTTGTGGTCACTGTGGCAAAGATGGTCACCAATCACTACTCCACTCACAAGACCCTCTCTATCAACAAGAAACAAATGAAGGAGGGCACCTTTCTAGTCAGCATCCTTAGTACCTGTACCAAAAAGTTATCAACAAGACGTTCTAGAAATCTTCTGGAAGTCTGTCTATACCAGCTGTGCAGTGTTCCAAGTTAACATCTGTCAAGTTGAGGTCCCCCATAAGAACAAGGGTGGTCTATTTAGAGGTATCCCTTAGCTCCTTAAAGAATAATTCATCACTGTTGTCATCCTGCCTATAGCAGAACCCCCCATGACACCTGTTTGTTTGTCCCTTAATCCTTACCCAGTGGCTCTCAATTGCGCCATTGCCAACTGCAAGCTTCATATACTTCAGCCCCTGTTACATACATCACCCCTTCACCTCGCCTGCCATATTCATCCCTCCTCAAGAGCCTGTATTTGTCCATTGTAACATACCAGTCACAGGTCTCATCCCACCAGGTTTCACTTATGCCAATAATGTCACATCTCTGGGACTGGGTCAAGGCTCCTAGCTCCTCTTGCTTGGTTCTCTTGCTCTGTGCATTGATCTAGGAACATTTCAAGTGCAGTTCATTATAGTCAATACCTTATGGAGAGGACTGAAGGACCTCATTAGCGTGCAGTCCTTCAAACTTTGCCATGAAGTTCCAGTGCTTACCACTGGTAAACTCAGTTTTCACCCAGACTTGCCAGTGATAAGCAATGGGATGGCACGCCAGGTTTGGAAGGTGCTCATACAATGACTTAGAAGCTGCCACATGGATTCTGGGACTTCAATTTTTCCAGATTTTTAAGGATTTTTTGTGATTTTTTTTTTTTACTAAATAACTTCCATTACATAGTTAAGTGTCAGGATATTAAACCATACTCCTAAACAAAACAAAACAAAAAAAAATTAAAAAAAAGGCATAACCTTATGTGCTAAAAAAAGATGGAAAGAAGAAAATATGCTCTTTGAATGAGTACTGCCAGGAGATTTGGTGAAAATCAGAATTCACAAAGGCATTAATGGGAAAACAAACTGGATGTTAACAACCTCAAACAATTCTTTTCTCGGAATCTAAAAATGCTTGTATTCACCCTGCCACATCTGAAGGATGAACCATAATACGATGTGTTCACTAGACAAAGCAAGCAGAAGGATGGTGTAACCTATCATGAATGGCTGTCCAGGTCTAATAGATGTATTTCAGACTTCCATCATAACAGTAATACATCTGCATGAATGTTAAGGGTATCACTGGTCAGAAATAGGGGGTTTTCTCTAGCACTTTGAACAAACATTTACTGAGGCTTTTTTCCCCCAACACATGCAAAAAGAAGCAAGTTATTTTACAGTAAAATAGATGTTAAGACTATGCAAAGACATTACCTCATTAACCTCAAGATATAGCAAGAAGAAGGTAGGCAATCACTGAGAAAGATACTGCTGAAAGGCAAACTTCTCGTCAAGAGTCCAACAGTTAGTACAGGATTCCACTGCGCTCTCTAGTTTCCACCCATTCAGAGAAGGATTTCAATTCCTTTACAAGGCACCCAGTAATTGCTATGCTTGATACATTTAACACTTAAATTTTCTTAAAGTTTTTCCAACTGGAGCACAGCAACTTTCTGTCAGTCTGTTCAATTCAGCATACTGGACTTCTCTTGTAGCACGAACACTTTCTTAGCCCAGAGAAAGAAGGAGCTCACTGCTCTCTGCTTACTTCCAATACTGTTGTTCAGTATGACACCTACCAAGTACCACACATGCAGTGCCTTCTAAAGAGACAGGCAGACTTTTGGAAGTAAGCCATCAGTGGGGTTTCAAGATGTCATATCCTTACTGCTGTCCATAAGACAAGAGATGAATACTGACTGGCTGAACATCCTATGCAGATTCCATATTTTAATCACTTCTACCTTTCACTCTGGTATTTTCCACAAACAGGTCAGGAGATTGTTGTGTCTCAAGTCTAGCAGCCTCAGGTGCAAAAGACAGATCAGTGTTCCTTACACCTTTCTAAATCATTCGCTACTCTGTTATTAACAGAAAAACACTTCTGAGTTTAGGAGACTTCCATCTGGTTAGGTGAAAATGTAAACTTTTGTTAATAAAACACAGTTATACAACTGTCCTTCCTAGATGAACCAAGATTTTGATTATATATACACCTTTTTTAAAAAGGTAACCACAACAATACTTGTTATTCTCCCTACTGGGGTTGAGAAAAAAAAACAAAACAAAAAACCAAAAAAACCAAAAAAAATCCTTATCCACACAGCTATGCCAGCAGAATCCTTAAGTGTAAACATGTATAAAAGTAAAGCTGCACTTTCACCAATGCAGCTTGTTTTGCTCGCAGCAGGACAGAATTACTATAACAATATAAAACATAACTCTCATCCTACATGTGGGTCCTCACAAAGCACTGCCAGTGCATAATGGGAACTCTGTCTTTCTTGGACAGACGCCAGCACAGCTGTAAATGAGAAAAATGTTGCAAGTAAACTTAACACCTGCATCAAGTAAATACCTACAAACTGAGAAACACTTTCTAAACATAACTAAAAATGGTTATAAAATCAAAAGAAGGAAACATATGTAGTAATGATAATTGTATACAATTCAATTACCTTTTACAACCTGAAGAATTGTTATGAGGCAACAAAACCCAAATCCCACAGCACTTAATATTTGGAGCTAATCCACCTTTCAAGATTTGACAAGCTATCAAGAAACTACTTTACAACCACTGTAAAGGAAAAAAGATGCAAGTATTTCCAAAGCCATTTTCAAAAGTCACCATTATTTAGATAAGCACTAGTGCCGTGAAGATAAAAATCAGCCTTTACCTTTATCACAATGTACAAAGTTTCACCACTACTCCCATCCTGTCACCACCCGTTTCACAGCTTCTCCTATGGTTTCTGTCCTCCACCAACTTCAACACGAAATACACTTAAGACACAGAACTACTTAAGAACTGACTCTAATACCTTCCTATTGAACGGAAATTAATCATTAATAAATAATAATCTGCTAATACTTTTCATGCCTATTTCAAGATAGCTGAGGCAACACAAACTTACTTTTCTTATTCTGCCACCTTTCCTATCATTAAATTCTCCAGCTGCATTGCAACTGAAATTAGATCCCACTTCTTTGGGGCAAAAACTGTTTTTGTATTCAGTTTTGGGCACTCTGTATCTTCCATGAGTGCATTATTTCAAGAGGTACCCATTTTCATTTCTGAGTATCTTATTATCAGTCTCCACCACAGTGACACAATGATCATAAAAGGCACATATTTAGCATCAAATGGCTACTTGAGAAAGACTATTTTCTTGAAAAATAAGACAGTGAAACACTCAGCAAAGCTCTAAAATAACATCTCCTGAAGAGTAATTTTAAAATATACACCATGCAGAGCTACAAGTGCTAAGTGGTTAAATTCACTGTGTACTACTACCAAGTTACTATGCAGTAAAGCTATGTCCAGCATCTAAGGAGAATGACAGCAAGAAACTGGCCTGTTGCAGATTACTCCAACGAGCCATCACCTACATCACAGCCTTCTTTTGTCTGAGACTGCAACTGACCAGGCTGAATCAATACTTCAAAATGTCTTCTTACAGCTACATAGCTGTACCAAAGACAGCACAAGTAAACAGTCTGCAAAACATTCATTGTTAAGTAGGTACTCACATTTGACACTGGAGACAGTTTTTGAAGCTGTCCATCATCAGGAATAATCTAGTGTTCCCCAGCTAAACAATTTTTAGGAATGTATGTGGTAATGATTAAGAACATTTAAGAAATGCAAAATACTGAAAAGAGATAGCCTTATGTAAGTACATGCCAGTCAAAAATGCAACACTGCTCGTAAGTTTCCCCGATAATACCTTGTACAACAGGTATCTACATTTATGAAATTTGACCCCAAAAATGTGATGAAATGCTTACTTGCTAGTTATAGAAGTAATTAGTATAAAGGTACAGGAAGTTTCCACGAAGTGCCAACGCATGGTGACATGGTGCAGCAAAGTTTAGGCCCTCAAAAACATGGAAAGGGGTGAGAACTTGTTTCTCAATGCCTAAATAGGTTAACCTTAATAAGTACAGGCACTCTCAAGAATGCAACAAATTCTAATGGCTGCTGAGCAAGGAATGTGTTTTCCTGGAAAGCAAGGCACATTTTGAGCAATATTTTAACAATACAAACAAACAAAAACCCCAACCACCACCAAACTAGCAAACCCCAAACAACACCACCAAAACAATACTGAAGGAACACTAGTTCAGAGAACAAGTTGAAAGAACTAGGACACCAGTCTCAAAGAGCAAAAAGAAACCCACTGCCCAAAACCAACCGACCAAAGACAAGAGTACAGCTAGGGATGGGGTACACAGCAGAGCCCCTAAGATATTCTTTTATACAACGCTTGCTGCAATGTGCAAAACCATTATGAACTAGGCTAGGACTAGTTTACTTAGAGAAGATGCAGCATTTTAAGGTTCCTATAACAGGTACAAGGGCCAGGTATTTAGTGGGCTCCATATAAACCAAGACACAGTCTAGGAGGTTTGCATGCTCTGAAGTCAGAAAATTAAAAGAACTCACTTGTATTCATCACTTTCCAAAACAGCAATATTGAAGACCTATGCCAAAACTCTTCACCTCAAACTAAAGGTTATGCAAGCAATTATTCTCAAAAAACACAGTTATAAAGATTTCTACTGTTCCTAAAACTCATTCCTCCTTCATAAACCTTCCAAGACCTTCTCACGTGAAAGTGTGTGCTCTGAAAGTGCCTAGGATGTCACAAAAAAAGTGTTAGTGATTTCATGTGTGGACAACATGATTGTCTTCTCCTGCCATTTCAGAAACAAAGATCTTACTTTCTAGTGTTACTTTAATAATCTATAATGTTAACCAAAAGAACTACAAGGGGTTTCCTACAAAAACATGGTGGTCATAATTATTAGTGCAAAACTGAAGACAAAAATCCATCTCTCTTCAAAGTTTCCTGTGGCCTTTCCTATTAATGGCAAAAAAACCTAAAAACTTAGTTATCATTCTTTTAAATTCCTCTAGGAGTATTACAAATCAATGCCAGATTTTTATACTAGTAGCAAACCGCAGAGGACAGTCGTGTTGGCTGATAAAAATATCTTCCTCTGCCCTCAAAAAAATGCTCTTCAAACCACTACATTTTTTCCAGTGCAGGAAATTCTTCCGGGTTCCAAACTGAATAATATTTACACCTGAACATCTATTCCGAGCTGACGGATCAATTTTCTTTCATTACTATTGTTTTGACCATACTTTAACAGGCACATGTCCGAGTCTGATCCTCCAAAAGCCCTAGAACTTACTCTCTGTCGACAAGAAGACATTAAAAGAAAAAAAAAAGGTGCGGGTCGTGACAGGTCTAATTCATTTAGGGTAAATGACACCTCATCTGCTCGTCTGTTTGGATACCGCCCTGTAACGACCACTGTGGTCGCTCCGCCCGGCACGGGCCATCACGCTTTGCCCGCAGCGTGCGGAGAGCGCTTCGCCAGCGCAGCCCACGCGGGGAGCCCGGGCACGGCCGGAGCGCTCGGGAGAGCGGTCCCGGGGCTGCGCCCGGCGCCCCCAGCGGCTGCTCCGCGGCGGCCGCACCCCCCGTCCCCGCTCACCTCGGCGGCCGGGATGTTCACCACACCTGTCGACCTCCTCTTCTCTCTCAGCTTTCTCTTCTCGATCTGCCCCTTCCCCTTCCTGGCGCTGGGGCCTGAGCTCTTTCCCTTGGTGGCCAGCTTCTCCTCGCCCTCGGGGGAGTCCGGCGCGGCGGCGGTCTCGACCCCGCGGCCCCCGGCGAGGGCAGGCGGCGGCTCCTTGGCGGGGGCGGCGCGGCCCAGGGCGGCGCTGGCCAGGCTGACGCAGTTCACGGCCCCGCCGGCGGGGGGCGCCGCGCGGTCGGGGGGCAGGTTGTTGTTGTTGTTCAGCTCGGCGGAGGGGCCGCCCCCTGCGGGACGGGGCTCCCCTCCGGCCGATGCGCCCGGGGTCGGCGGCGCCTGCTTTGCCCGCATCTTCTCCCGCTTGGCTTTCCACTCCTCCAGAAAGTCCGTGGTGCTTCCCCCGGCGCTGCGGTAGCCGCCGGTCGCCATGTTCCCAGCGGGCTGGACGGCGAGAGCGCCCCACCAGCACCTCTGCCGTCGCCCGCCCTGAGGCGGCTCTGGTGCCGCCCGGAGAGGAGAGGTCCCGGCGGGGCGGGCGGGAGAGTCGGGGGCGGGGAGAGAGGCTCGGAGAAGCACAAACACCCTGGAGAGAAACAAAAGGGGGGACGTGAGCCGTCCCGCAGCACTGCCCATCCCCGTCCCGCTGCCCCGCCAACTCCCCGGGAAACCACCCGGGTACGGGTCTCCATCACTGCCCGCTCTCACACGTTCGGCTCCCATGGCTCGGACCGCGCCGCCCGAACCCGCCGCGGTGCCCCTCGCTCCCCGGGGGTCCCCTCATCCCTCGGCGCAGGGCCGCCCGGCGGCGCCCGCCTTCCCCCCCGCCCGCCGCGGCCACGACGACCGCACAGCGCCGTCCCTCGCTCCCAGCCCGGCGGGTGCTGCGTCCCCGATCCCGGTGCCATCCCCCCGACGCCCGCTTGCCTGCTCGGACAGCCGCGTTCCCGCGCGGAGCGGGGCGGGGCGAGCGCGGCAGGCGCTCACCTCCCGCCCGGCGGGGCCGCGGCTCGGGCGCTCCCCAGCGCCGGCGGCACCAGGTGAGCGGCACCGCCTCCCGCCGTCCCGGAAGGAGCGGCGCGCCCCCGAGGCTTTCCGAGCTCCCTCCCCTTTCCCCATCGCGGCGCGGACGCAGCCGAAGCCAGGGCGGAAACTGCCGAGATGGCCTCGACAAAGGGGTGAGGGCGGGGAGGCCCCGCCCGGGCCGGTGCGCGCCGCGACACGACCGCCCCGGGTACTGGCCCGCCTTGGGGCCGCGGCACCTGCCCCAGGCAGCGGGAGCGGACACGGACCTCGGCGCCCCCGATGAGCAGCAGGCAGGGCTGGAGAGGGCGAGAGGCGCCGCGGGAGAGCGGGATGAACGGGACGGCCGCCGCCGCCAAACGCCGCCAGCCCCGGCCCGCCCTCTACACCCCGGGCGGCTTTAACGGGCGGCGGGCGGGGGCTGCGGGAGCACAGCCGGGAGGGGCCGGAGGAGGCGGTCTGGTGTCACCCCTCTCCGCAGGGGGCTCCGCCGAACCCGCCCCGCACCTGCCGCGAAGCCTCGGGTGAGGGGCCCCGACGTGCGGCCGCCTCCCGCGGGGCAGGTGCCGGGCTCGGCCCTCGGGCGGGGCGGCTCCCGGGCACCGCCGGCCGCTGTCGCCGGCGCCGAGGCAGGAGCAGGGTGTGCAGCCCGGCTCGGTCAGCCCGCGGCCCCGCTCCCATCAGGGACACGCCGCTGGGACGGGAGCGCCCGCTTGGCCTGGAGACGTGGTCCGCCGGACAGCGGGGCTGTGCCCGGGGGGAGGAGCCCCCGATTGGTGGCTGCGGCGGCATTAATGACTTCCCCGGGGCCGCTCCAGCGGTGGTCAGACCGCAGCAGCTGGTGGAGTTCGCTCCCGCGGGCGGAAGGTTGAGAAAGAGTTTATGTTTTCCTGATGTGACAAGAAACAAGAATTCAAGGGGTTTCCTTGAGTCACACTGCAAAGACTTGAAAGATGTCTCGTTTATAAATAATAACAGCTCTCAGTAGGGAAACTTGACTGCGTTAAATGTTAGGGAAAACGAACATGTAGGGATCGTGATGGGAGTGTGCGTATCTGTTAAACAGCTTGTGTAGGTGTTAAGATGGCTAAACCTGCACGGAAACTCAGCTTTTTTTCGTTTGCCCGAACTCACCGTATCTTAATTGCTACTCTGAAAACTGATCGTGGTACTTTTGGAAATCACTGATTTCAATAGACTTGTGGCTTGCCTAATCAGCTTTATAAGGTGTATGCTGAGGAAAATTAGTGGATCGGTGCTACCTTTCCAGCATCAGGACAAGATAGAAGTTTACATCAGTCAGAGGAAATATACAGCCTGGGCTTACCTAGCTATGGGGACGTGATCACCTTTTCATCACTTTTTTTCCCTTTTTCAGATTCAGTCCTGCTTTAGTCCACCTCGGTAATAAAATTCAGTATATAAACTTTGCAAAGGTTTTTGGTTTCTTTTTACAGAAAAAAAAATTCTAGGTGCTACAGGTATGGGTAAAAAATATCTAGCAAAATGAGGCTCCACATCTGACACTAGGCACTCTACACAGTGTAAATAAGAGGCTTAGCCCATGTAACCACTTTCACCTTAGATCTCTGCCTTGTTCTCTTTCACAGTAGTGGGCACAGTCTCACCCTACCAACCTTGTCTGCTCTTCTGGTGATCATTCATTTACTTGGACTTTTCACTGAACTTGTATCTGATTTCTGCTCTGGTTTGGGTTTAAGAATGTTTTTGGTGTGGCGGTCGGTTTTGAAGGGGTGTTTAAATATTTGTATATGTGGAAGTTAAGGTACAGCTTTATCACTGCAGATGAAACCTTTTATATTTCAAGCTAAGGGAAAATCCCCCAACAAAACTGGCTAGTTGTTCTGTGTTATGTTGGAAAGCTGTAAAGAGGAAGAAAAATATATAGTGAAAACATAGTTTTGTACTCTTTACTACTCAGTAATACAAAATTAGTGAAGTTGGTTCCTAAAAAATATTTTGACTAAGCACTCTCCTAAAAAATAATTTTTACCTGCACTCTTATCTGTAGAGTTTTTGTTAGACAACTACTCAATTGTATTTCTAGAAAATATAATCTAGAAAAAGGATTCCTCATGTGAAATTCTTGTCTGCCTTTCCCCTCCTGTAATTTTTTTCCATTTATAAAATAAAGAGCTTTTCTTTAGAGAACCATGTAACCGTGACAATAATAGTATTTCGCCCTCACTTTTACACACCATGAGCAGCACAGCTGACCAAAAATAAGTAAAAAAAGTCAGGTTAGGAAGTTGTTACTTATAGTATGTTGTGTATATGGAGAAATATAACAGTGTATTTTAGTGTTTAGGGCACCCTCAGTTCTCCCTTACCCCAGGTCTCGCCAGCTGCTCCCGGGGTTCCTCTCTCTGGCAGTCCTTAGCAGCTGGCAAGGCTTAGATGTGCATGCCCCACTTAGCGTCTGATCTGCCCACCTTTCTTATGTGTGGGAGGTGATGTGTCCAGGCTTTAGCTGCATCTACCAATGCTGTTGGATTTACTTTTTTTCTGATGTAAAATACATTGTGCGGTTTGGGATTTTTGGTTTGGGATGTTTTTAGTGCCAAAAAGGCTTTGTGTGCCTTACAGTCTGTTATATATTAACAGAAGTTATGTTGTGGTGAGTGAGGTTGGGTTTAAGTGCCCAATACAAAAATGCTGACTATCAGATGTTTGCATCTCAATAAGGTTGTCTGTGCTGGAGAGCTTTCAGGGATAAAGTCCCAAATAGTTTAAGTATCATGCTGCATGTTTTCCTCTGCCACAAGGGAGTACAGCTTAATAGCTTGCAAATGTTTTTAGAACAGCACTTTTTTCTTACAAAGAAAAAAAAATCTTCAGGATATCCTTAAGGCCTAGAAATACAATTCATTTTATTAGCTATGTTTTAAACTGGCATAATGACAAGGGACCTTAAGCCTTAAGATACTGCGTTTTATATATTCAATATTACGGAATAAGATTCTCCCCTAGAGGTAAAATTACCACCAGGATTGGGTAGGATGATCTTGATCTCCTTTGCTATGCAAAAAATACTTCATTTTTCAATTTAGACTAAAACTCATAATTCATTCCTAAAATATCAAGGAAATGAAGTGTGTTTTGGGGTTGGGCACTTCAAAGCTCCTTCCTTTGTAAAGGGTTGCAAGCTGCTTGAGTTCTTTTAATTTATTCTAGAGATTCAACCAAATTATCTAGCCTTTTAAGGTTCTGCTTACAAGTTTATCTGAGCCATAATCTTTTATGAAGTGGCAATTTTCAAGGGCTGGAAAATAAACCAGTGAATATAATAACATATTACTGGCTGAAAAAATTAAGGACAACATCCAAATTCCTGCCCAATATCTGTTTGCTTGTTACCATTGTGCTCTGAGCTTACACTCTGCTTTTTACACCAATTGATGCCTGTATGTTCTGTACTGAAATTCCCTCCCTCTCACCCTATTCAGCATCTCTGGAGGTTCTCCCCAAAGTCTCTGTTGAGCTTACTGTATTCTCCTGCCTGTTTCCCAAACACACATGCTCCTCCTTCTGCTCACATTCCTTTGGGCCCCTACCTGTCTTACCTGAACTTCCATGAAACTCTTTCACTTAGTGCACCTATCTACTGCTTCCCATATCTGATCCCCTTTGAAGTCCATTCAGTCAGAACTCTTCATGTTTCTTCTCCCAATCCAAACTTTTTCAGTCACATACTTGTTCTACCTGCTTTATTAAACTAGGTTTATTAAGCTTGCTCCAGTGATGTCCCATTAAATTTTCCCTCTCTGCTGCTTTAAATTTTCCCTGCTGGATAATCCTCACCCACATCACTGTGCCATAACTAACCTACCTACCTGCTTATTTCTGCACTATCTATCCAATAACGCTGTTGCTTAAAATTGCTATGACTTAGTGAAATCTTACTGCCATCTTTTTGTAGAAATATCTGTCCCTCCTTTTATCCATAAAATTTCAAAAACCTCTCTTTAAATCTTTCACTTTAAATCTCTGGCTGTAACTTCCATCTAATCTTCCTGTAAACTTCCCACCTATGCTCCGTGACATTTCTAATGTCAAATCTCCCCTGAAAGTAAAATAATCCTTAAGCATAGCACCATTACCCCTCTTGATTCCTCTTCTTTAACCTTTCATTACTAATGGTTGGGTATTTTGGTGGTTTTGTCTAAATGCAGATGAACTGCTACACTTTTCAATATAATACTGCTTTCTGCTACTTCTGAGCTATGCATGCCTTCTGAGAGGCTTAGCTTATTATCATGGATTTTTTTTATTTCCTAAACTTTTCTTGCAGAAATTAATTAAATTATAAATTATTCTTCCCCCCCCCCCCCAACTGGAGCTTTGTGTCACAGCACTTAACTTTCTGGCAAGATTTTCCTCCATAAGGTTCTAACAACTGATTATGTTCTAATTATGACTGGATTGCTTTCTTATGGTTTGTGCCTGCAAACTCATACAAAGCTGACAATCCCACTTTTACTGAAATGCAAATTTTATCATATTTGTTGTGCCGCTGAATTGGATGCTTAAACCTTTTTTTTTCAATTGCTAAGGCCTGATTTAAAATCTTGTATGTAAATATAGCAGAGCTTTGTGAAATAGCTGGATTTATCAGGAGGCATTAGCTTTCAAGATCAATCCTAGAATGCATTTTCTAGTCTGATTTCTGTATTTGTTTTAGCATTCTTGAACTCCGATATAATTTAACCAAAAATAACTAGTTTCTTTGACTGGTTTGTTTTGACAGACAAACTAGTGTTTCTTGCAGCAAAGTTCATTCATCTGTCTGATGGAGGAATGCAGTATGAAAAGGCAAAAACCAAACTTAAAAAAATCAAGCAAACTTCTTTCTGTAAGTATTTCATCTTACAGTATGAAAAATGAATGCAGAGATTGCCATCTGTCTCCAGCTGGCATTTGTTGGATAAGAATGACAGTGGGGATGGGAATGCATTCAGTATCTGTGCAGATGACTTCAAAGGCATGATGGGAACATTTTCTGCCACACTTTACAGTCTGACTCTGTAAGATGGTCTGTTGCTGCTGCTCATGTCCTGCACCATAGGAGGGTACAGGGCCATGACTTAGCTTGTCTTACTACTCCTTGCTGTTTGTGATGAAGTTCAGTCAGCATAGCTTTGAAAGAGTTCATTGAGCAACCTCTTTTTTTGTCCAAACAGGTCCTTTGTAGGGCCAGATTTGAACAGTGAACCAGGCGAGTGTGCCCTGGAGCAACTTGTTGAGAAGTAGGGAAGGAAAAATAGACACAGAGTCAAAATGTTACACAGTGAGGTGTAAGGAGGTAGAGAAAATCTGGTGCTGATGGGAAAGAAGGGAGGAGAAGATGGGTGCTGTGAGACAGGCTATAAATATGCTTGAGAACCAGTGTGCAAAAGGCATAGAAGCAAATCCCCTCATGGTGGATCAGTAGCACCAAGATGTATCATACAAAAGAAGCACTTGGAAGAGAGTTTTTCCCTACTTTTGGTATCACTGTCAATGAGCCTGGAGAGTATCTCACACCAGAGCACTTCATTATGGAGGATCCCTCAACATCACAGTATTGGAAAGAAACACAACAAATTGAGAAATTGAAAAATAACAAATTGCCAATCTGAATGGCAGTGATAAAGTAGCAGATGGAATTCAGTGCAGATAAAAGTAAAGTGACTTATGTTGGGACAAATTTTCCAAGGTATGATACTACCTAGTTGAGCAGCACTGAGTCTGTCAAACTAAAATGCTCCTTCAGAATGCCCATGCGTCCTTGCCGTAAGGGAGTGTTACATTGAGGCATTGGATTTGGCTATATACTGGCTCATTAGTCCAGCTCCACACTTGCCCTTTTGGGAACAAACTGCTTAGAAAATAGAGCTTTGCATTCCTCCACAAGAGAGAGCTCTTCTAGTCTTATGGACATAAGCTAGTCTTAGGTGTTTTCTAGGGCGTGTCTTTGTGTCATGTTGTCCTCTAGAGTCCTGAGTTCTTGGGAATACACCACATGGGCACCTGTGCTGCCACCATCTTCATTAGTGGAGAGGCTGCCAGGTTACCATGCTGCTGTGCCATCTAAGATACTGTCTATCACCTTGGTAACGAAGAGCTGACTGTAATTATCCATATGACAGAAATAATATCATACGTGTAAGCTACCCTTAAAAGATAACCTTAAGTTATCTGAATAACACTACCCTTGTTGCTTTTTATGATATGTTTCCAGCACCTATGGAGCCTATTCATTCTTCTTAAAGACAGCATCGTATGGTTTAGTTTTAGGTAGTCCTGCAAGGATCAGAGAGTTGGACTCAATGATCCTTGTGGGTCCCTTCCAACTCAAGATACTTCTATGACCTCTATACATCTAAATCATTATAATTTTAAAACATCGTTAAACAGATTTTGGTCTACACCACCGACAATTCTGTTTCTGTCTTTCTGTATCTCCAAATATAAGCACACAAATGAATAATTAAAAACCAAATCAAGTGGTTACTGGCTCACTGTCATTCTGTCTTGTTGGTACTGGTTACAATTCATAATCCTTCAGGGCTGTTGTGTTGTGGGTTTGTTTTGTTTTAATAACAGCCCTCTGCCTCATAAAAATTATTTTGATTTTTTGATGAACCAGTACAAAGTCAGTAAAAATGAATTAGGCCTCTTGATTCTCACTGTGTACCTCTTGGTTAAACTGTTATACCTCATCCTTTTGATCTAACCTCAGGCAGGTGATGAGCTGCACACTGTAGGAAAGCGCAGCGGGTGCAAAACTATGCCCCAAAAGAATCATAGTTAAGGCTGAGGGATCTCCTCAGAGAGCTGACTAAGAAACTTGGCCTTCACTGAAATGTAGCAGATGATGCATGCAGAATTTAGTGTGATGGCTTTTTACAATGCTTTGTTTGAGCTACCCATTCATTTGGAGATTATTTTTCTCCTGCACCACAGTATTTCTAGGGCCTACTGTGCTTCATATGATGGACCATAACGAAGTTGCCTTGGAAAAAGAAACAGGCAGATATTTCAGGAATTTAGTACTGGTTATTAGTAGCAATCATCTGGAAGTGTCCAAAGCAAACACAAACAACAATCAATCAATGGCAGTGTGGTGTCAGTGAATGTAAGCAAAGGGGGGGAAGCACTTGGAAGAATTCGGAGTGTCTATGAAACCAAACAGACTACAAAGGAAGTGAAAGAACGTAAAAAATAAAATATGCTTCCTATTGTTAAAATTTTGTTGATATTTTATATTACAAAATTTATTTCAATGATACGTGGCCGTACTATAAACATCTAGGACAAAAGTTTGAGACTGTGAACAATTGGGAAAAAAATCTATGTGCCACTGTAATGATCTAACATAAACAAACGTGGACATGCTTAAAAAAAAATTTGTGATTTGCTCATAATATATATGATTTGTTCTTTCAAGATGACAAGCTTTAAATACATATTAAAAAGAAGTTTTAAATTAAAAAGTGACTTGAAAGAGGACAAGCTGAATACTTCACCCTGCCCAGCAGCAAACCCACAGCCAATGCTAAGTTTATTTATTCCCCAGCTTTAGGATCCAACAGCCATCCCCCTTATGGGTTTGCTTTATTGTTAGACACTCAAAAAGAGATGAAACAAAACTAAAAAATAGTCAATTATGGTTTGCCTGCAAACACTTCAATAGGTTGAAAACAAGAAAGAAGTGTAAAAGCTTTCACTGCTTTCCCCCTGGAAACTGTTTCGAGGTATGGTGGAGAAAAATAGGAAAGGAGCCTATGAAAAATAGTGCTGATTCCTGAGGAGGGGAATAATTGGATTGAGTGGGAACAGGTGATTTTTAGGAGTGGGTTTAGCTTATGGTAAAACCAAAGCCTTGCATTAGAGATAACCAAGAGTACATGGGAACTCAGTGGCTGGGTAGAGACACTCCTGCTGAGCAAAGATTAGATTATCAGTGAAAAACAAAGACCCAGTGGTCAAGAAAAGACTAATGGGGTCTTTGAAACCAGTAGGGATCTGAGAATCTCAGGATAAAGCAGTGTGAGGAAAGGGGGAGCAGGAGGTGAGGAACAGAGATGGAGGGAGAGCACACAGTGTTGAGGCTGCTGGACTTGTGGAGTGAGGAATTGTGGACGGCAGAGGATTCAACAACAGATACAACTGTGGAGCAATGAGCTCTGGCAGAAATAACCAGTGATGAGTCTGCAGGGGGAATGAAACAAGAGAGAGAAGCGGCAAATGATTAGAAAGTGCAAGAAGCAAGCAGAAGCATGGGAGGTGGTCTGAGGGGCCAGAAATAGGCAGCAAGTACGAGAAGGACTGAATGAGAGTGCTGGGAACTGAATGGTCATGGCAGGGTCTCGATGATCAGGGTGGCACACAGGAGTGACTGAGAAGACTGACAGCCAAGATGAGCAGAAGATGGAGGAGAGGCTGCTCTCTCCAGCAGCTGTGGCATGTTGGTAAGCTTGTAGTGACTTGTTAGTAAAATATGAAGGGAGTTATTGTACTCAGTGTCTGCATGTAGCAACTCTGAGTGCCACTCCCTATACAAAGGGAAATTCAGACAGTGCTCCAGGTCCCAGGGGAAGTGGCTTCTGAGATCTTTCGGTTATTATGGCTATCACTAGGGTTAACAGGGAATGTAATTAGACCTCAAAGCTTTTTCTGGCACAGAAAATAATTGTACATGGTAGATTGGAAATAGGGGCAGAACCCTCTGCATGCAGAGCTGAGAAGAAGAAAAGGCTGAGGAGATGAGGAGAATATGAGTGCCTGGGGTGTGCTGCACCAGAAGAGAGACTGAAGGCAGCAAAGGGAGAACTACAAGGACCTCACAGTGTACAGAACGCTCTGGTTACAAAAAGAAACAACACATATAGTAACCATACTGAAAGGGGGTTGAGCAAGAGGGAGTTATTCAGTCTTTTGGCGTTTCAGCCAAGTGCAATGCTGCTATGAACTGCTGGCTTGACAACTTTTGATACAGAGGATTTTTTTTTTTTTGCTGTCCCTCTTAGCTGTAGCAGAGCCATCCCGTGGTGCTAGGTGTCCAGTCCTAGTCTGTCTCTTCACACAGTATGGGAGTACTCACTGTGCAATGGGTCCCTGCCTGCGCTCACGGAGGGATCCATCCTGCCAGACCCACTGGCCCTCCTTGTGTTACAGTTTCTGCCTCCTAATGGGATCGATTTCAGCTCACCAGCTGAGCCGAGAGCGCTCTGCCCTTCCCAGGGTGTTAACGCTCCTTTCCCAGGCTTTCAGTATATTTAGAAGTAGTCCTTGCCACCTTCAGACTAACTCGGTGCATTCCTTGTGTCAATGAATTTGAGGTTGCTGTTCTCTGCCACACTTCATCGGTCATACTAGACCTGGTTCAACTTACAGCAGTTTCCTCGAGCCACTGTCGTTTGAGCCATTCCCACGTACTGGTGTCACGGGAAGTGCAGAAGCCATGCTGCCCTCCCAGACCCACACGGACCGGGGCACGGCGGCAGCTCGCCTACGGGGATGCGGCGGGAGCCCGGGAGGAGCCCAAGGGGAGCCCAGAGGGAGCCGCGGAGGAGCATCGGAGCAGCCCAGGAAAAGAGAAGCCGTCTGGTGCCACCTCCCGGCTCCGCCGCCCGCCAGCGGCCCGTCCCCGCTCGGGGCTCCTCCACGGGCTGAAAACTGATCTCGGTGTCATTTCTAGGCAGAAACTGGTGAAATAATATTAGTGCTTCAGCGGCATTGCTTCCGCTCCTTCCCCCTTATAGTTTTAAGCAGAGTTGCGCCTTCTTTTTACACATTGGACTAAAGAAGCATCATAAAAACCTGTAGTGAAAGCTCTCTTATTTTCATAGAGAATCGGCATTTTATACAAGGGGAGCTGAGGATGAGTTACTGGGCAATTTACTTACCATAGTTCATCACCCATAGCCATGGGTTAAGTGGGAGGAAAGAACTTAGTCTAATTTGCTGCATTTCATACAGCTGAAAGTAGAGAGGAGAGCTGATAACAGCTGAAGAATCACACCCACTGCATAAGCAGTTGTAAATGTGGATTTTTATCTTTAAACAAATTTTTTCATTAAATCTTCTTTCCAAGCAGCGACTAGACTGTGTGGCAAGATGTGTATACTGTGTAAATTTTGTGTAAATGTGTATTTTGTACCAGCTGATGTAAAAAGTCATGCTCTTTTCTATCAGTGTAGAGTCGTGATGGCCGATAAAGATACAAGGAGCCAGTTATGTGCAGAAAAGATGTCTCCTTCTCTTTTATTTTCTCATCTGCTTTTTTATAACCCTTGCTAGCAGCAAGCAGTATCCTTATTTTAGGTAAGCAAGCAACAGCACTTTCACTGGCTAGGATCTATGGGCGATACATTTGGCAAAGCTCAAGGCCTTATTGCAGTTCCCACATCCTAGGCCTACCAGCTTTACAGTCTGCCTTTGTTTTCTCCATTAGGGCTGCGTACTGACTTCCTTATCGTCAAGGATACACTCGAAACTTTTCCCAGTCGATATCTCCATCCTGGGAGCTAACAGACCCGCTATTAACCCCTTCACTTTTCTTTGGCAGACTTGGCGTACAGGCCCAGGTAACCATGCACAGAAAGCAGTAGCTTTATTTTAGCTGCAGTGTAGCAACTCCCTCAGATCAGGCCTGTCCTTTCTGGAGCTAGAGACATACCACTAAAACAGGGGTATATGTAAAGCAGCCACAAACAAGGGCAACAGGACTATTTTCTGCTTGGGGGGAGATGGGGATCCCACTCCAGGGAGTGCAGCAGGCACTGGTTTGCTAAAAGAGGAATTCAGCCCAGTGAGTCTCTCTCCAAGGACTCTGTAGTGAAACAGGAGGAGTGCAGAAAGACGCTGGAAGAAGACCAAGGAAATAAACAGGTTCTTTCCCACCAACACCATACTTTGGTTTTTGGTTTTTTTTCTCCAGCAAGTAAAGGGAAAAGACCACACTGGGAGATGAACTGCACGGTCTTGGCTAACCATTTCTGCTAAGCTTTAATAGGCTTGCAAAACAGACGTGTAGAACCCAAAGGAAGAAGGGTGAAATAATTAAGAGTTGGAATGTGGGGCCTTTGTCCCTGCTGTCCCTGCTGGTCCCTGGGCCAGATGAGAAACATTAGACATCCAACAGGTGATATTTTCAGCTGAAAGAACTGAACAGTTCCTCCTTTTTCTAAAGGCTACATACTTTTCCTATCTAATCAGTGATACAAAATGGGGAGGTGCTGACACAAGCAGGAATAGCTGATTACCTCATCAGTGTGGCAGCAGCTCTCCCTTTAAAGTGTGAGCAATTCATTGTGGGTTTGGGAGGCTTTGTTCTGCTTTTTAATTCTGTGCAGGAACCTGCAGTCACCTTTAGGACTGTTCCAGCCTTACTTTACATCTATGCTGAGGCCGACCGAGCACAATGCTACTTGCTATTAGTCTCTAACCAACTCCACTGCTGCTCCTGCAATCAAAACAGATGTAAAGCAAGTAACTCCAGTTGCCAGCATTTTTTTTACTCATGTTATTAGTGGCTTTGACCTAAGAACCTAAGGAAGCTGAATCACCACATCTAAATGTAACAGTGTGTACATAACCATGAACAAGAGCTTCTTCTGAAAAACTTCAGAGCATTTGTTCTGTTCCCCAACAGACTGGCTATCCCTATGTGGGAAAAAACCCTGTAATTTCACAGAGGTGACCAGCAGACCTGCAATAGAACTATTCAGAGATTTAAAGCAAGTGGGAAAGCAACCCTCTACAATGCAGTGACAATTGTTTCTTCCCCCTCTTTAAAGTAGGCCCACAAAAAAATCTGTAATGTTTGTATGGCTGTGGAGTTTGTTGGTTTTTTTAACTGTACATTATGCAGTGAATTTGTGTAGTGTTTTGCTGTGACACTCCTCTAGATTGTAACTGGCAATTAAATTTCATCTATAAAACATTATTAATTTCACAGATGCACAATTAAAGCATCAACATTATCTACTGGCCACACTGCACCATGTAAAGTTAGAGAAGCTGAAGCTACCACTAAAAGGGGAAGAGCCCTTGCCCACCCTTCTTTCTGGGGAGGCTCAGACGGAGGCTGCACCACAGTCCAGCATGGCAGATTTGGCCACCTCCAGTTATACTTCTGCCACAAGACTACAAGCAATACAGCAGAGACAAAAGGGTGCATGTACCTTTCTGGAGGAGTTGATGTGTTACACAGATGAGTAAAACCTCAAGATGGCCATAAAAGAAAGGTAAAGAGCCAGCTGCAGAAAGTCAAGCCACTTCCAGGATCACCCAGATGAAGTACAAGTCAGTGTAATAATTTAAAAATAAATTAATACCTTCTCTGAGCAGTGTTCTGAGCCAGTAGCAAATACTGTTGGCAGCACTGGACAACTTTTTCTGTCCAGGAGTTGGGATGTGATGGGGCCCTGAACTCTTGACTTGGGACCAGTTTTGTTCTGATGCCAACCCCTGCCTTTCTCCATGTGAACCATTCATTTTCTGACATGTTGTTGCCTTTCCAAGTGTGACATCATGGCATACTTCCTTCTCACCACCTCCTCTTTTTTTAGTGCAGATTTCCTGTCTACCACCATACAGATGTTTGTGGCATTCTGTGGTGCCATCTGTAAACCTCCTGGTTATGTCAAGCAGCAGGGGTAGGAGCCATCTCATAAGGAGCCCATTTGTGTATGACAGGGGTGAAATAATTAAAATTTCTCCCTCAATGCACATCTCCTAGAGCAGCTATCTTCAGCAACCCAAAAGCTCATATTTTTCCTTGTCTAGAAAATGTAAATAGCTATTCTTTCTAAAATAGAAATGAGAGGATACGTATGGGAACACATTTGCTCTTATGGCAGCTGACAGACAGTGGCCAGGAATTCTGGACAGGTAAGATTAATACCCACCAGTTTGATGTTCATCTGAGCCCAACCCAAAGTTTAGAATGGAAGATATTTCTAAATGAGGGAAATCTGAGATTCACATTTTGTACTTTGTGCAGAGCAAAGAAATGCATCAACCTGCACAATATGAATCGTAACTGCTCATTTTGGGATCTGGCGAGGAAATAGCATAAGTCTGAAAGTGGCGTAGGAATTAGGGAGGCTCAGAGGGAATTGTTTATGGTAAAGGAGACAACGTGGGCAAAGATGAAATTCCAGCTCCTGAGTCTTTTCTTCTAGGTAACTGCTACTGTTTGGAGCCATTAAGATCAGGCAGGCCTTATGCAGCCACGCTGCCCCCACTCTCCTTGCTCTCTGCTGCCTGTGCTGCTATCCCACCTGTGGTCACTCCACCCCAGGTTATGGCTCCCTTCATGGTTGGAGGTGGTTCTGGGCAGGCCCTTTTTCTCTTCACTCTCCACACCAGCTAATTCCATGCCTCTGTGTGTATTTGATGTTAATTCTGGACTTAATAGATCCCTTTCCACATTGTGACAAGTCCCCTGAAAATCTAAGTTGTTGTTTTGAGCAACCATTGAAGCCATTAGTCATTTAAGGAAGCTTGTCAGAGTCAGCAGCCAGCAATAATATATTCCTTGAATGCATACTGTCTCCTAAATAATAATAATAGTTGTCCATAACCCATTTTTCTCTCTGTGGTAGCCGGATTTTCTGGGGATGTGTTGGATCTTCAACACAATCAAGAACAATGAGACAGCCACACAAGTTTAGCAATTGCTTTGTGAGATTCGGTTAACATCACGTAAAAAATGGTTCTCAGATTCCGCACACAGACAGGTTTATGTAAAATATATAAACATTTGTCCAAGTTGTTACAGATTGCATAAATATGGCATTTTTACTGTTGCATTTACAGATGTGCATGTACAATGATATGCAAATAATCACAATCTGATTACAATCTTTGAAAGGTACTTGAACCTTGCATCCAAGTAATGCAATGAATGAAAAATGCCCACCAAAGAATTTAAATAGCAACTTATAACATGGTTTAAATTCATAACAAATTTCAATGTCTTCTCAGTAAAACTTTCACACATTTAAAATAGTTTGTATTCCTTTTATTTGTATATGTCAAAATACAATTTTTTTTTCCAAAATAGTGGGTTTTGCAACTAGTTTCATGCAGATACAAGGTCTGCTCAGTACTACCAATAAAATCAATATAGCACAGTAGCCATTCATTTTTTAGATATAAAGAATAAATAACCTAAATATAAAACACTAAAATATTAGAAACATGTATTTAATCATTCACAGGCACCCAAACTTTACCAAATATAATCCAAAATATGCCTAACTGTCTTGTAACAGAACTCAATACGTTGCAGCCATTCAATTCTTTATGTTAGCGTAAGACAATGGAAGTCCCTATGGTTCAGACCCACCTCTCATACAGATCAATAACAATAAGATATCTCAAACTATCCGTGTACCTTTAAAATCAAGAATCCTGAGCTTGGTAGTAAGAGCATAACCTTACATCTTCAAAAAACCAATCAACAGAGAGAGGACATCATGTCTTCCTTACCAAAACATATCCCACCCCCATAAAATTAACCCCCCCTCCCACAAGTAGGCAGAACACCATGACCTTTTTAAATGAAGGGGTACAAATTCACATTTAATATAGTATACAGTATAATCAATAATACAATAGCTACTACAAGCTTTACAATGTACAATTTGTTTTAATGGCTGATCTGTTCAGTGGTTTTAGGCAATAAACTATGTGCCAATAGGATGTCATATTTTGAATGGTTTAGTGAAAATATAAAAGCTGTTTCTAGCAAAACCGATCTTCACTTAAGTACTTTTTTTTGTTTGTTTTTAAAGGCCACTGAAATGTATAAAATGGTCTGACATGATGGTGTTATTAAACTGGATGCCTTCTCACATGGCAACAACAGTGCATATAAACATTATTGTGAGTGTAATGGGTTATGCTTCTCAAATGTTTTAGTACGTTACTTTGGCTAGCACAACAGTTTTGGACAGCACTCAGATAAATACAGGTATGTGAAATGTAGTGAAGCAGTTATATTTATGCATTTTTTTATTATGGTGAACACTATCAAATGAAAAAAAATGGGAGAAAAAGATAATAAAGTATTTTATATAGTTTAGACCTTTTGTAAAGATAGGGCTCCATACCATGTACAATGTCTAAATTCTTTATACCATAAAAATTAACGAACTTTGTTAAACACACTATTCTGGATAGCCTAATTTGCAATAACAAACATTTGCAATAGGGAAATATATTCAAGCATGCCACGTGGTGGTCTGAAAAATCAAACCAGTACACATTTATATATACAGCATCACTCAGTACCTGCTCAAATGAATGTGACGATTACAGGATCTAACATCTTTCACTACAAACTTCTTTTTTTTTCTTTTTTTTAAAGTGACCAATAAAGGCAGAAAACAGGACTCTTAAAATATTTCTAATTTCAACTGACTTTAAAGCATTTTGTATAGGAAATAAATGCATATTGCACAAACAGTGAAAGCAAATGTTCCACCAAACATCTCTGTTCCAGGTGGTTGGACAATACAACTCTAGTTAGCTACACAAATATGTAATTCAAAAGGGCGTGGTGGTCTCTGCAAATGGTAAAGCTGTGAAAACACTGTACAAGAAAATCTGGTACATGAAAATTTAGAAGGAAAAAAAATCCAAACTTAAATCTTAAAGAAAAACTGAGTATAGGAAAAAACTGGGAATTGTGGCACAACAAAAACATTATTGAGTAACTGTCTTCTGTGAGAGCTGAAAGCTTTTGTTGATGTAAAAGTGTTTATGTACAACTAAGGCTTACTGGTTAAATATCTGAGGCGTATCTGGCCTTGAACACTTTCCTTATTATGCTGTGGCTGTAAACAAGATTTCTCAGTCATTTTATCTTCTCAGCAGCTGCATTTTAACAGAAACAATGATCTTGATACAAAAAAAACACACAGGTAAGAAGGTGTTTGGCAGGATATCTGAAAATGACAGTCTCCGAGGGATCTTCCCACACTTCCAGTGACTGCCATACCATGGTCCACTGGAGTTACTAGTGATGTGCAATACCGTTATTTGCTGCTGCAGTAAACCCTTTATTTTGAAAGTTTGCTTATAACTCTGATCAAGGCCCCATTTTCATCTTTTAGCCTCTGGTTGTCTGCCTTCAGGTCTGGTAGCATCTATGAAAAAATGAAACGTGATGGTTATTTGCTGTTACACCCCAAGTAAAAGCAGCAAGACTTCACTAGCACTGAGGGTAAAAATCTTTATTCAGCTTAGGTATCTTGGCAGTCCTTGCCCTTCATATCAGCAGTTCAGAAAAATCTCACCTTTTAGCATGATACATTTAAGAGTTAGAGATTAGGAGTTTTCATTTGCTTGGACTAGATGCACTAAAACTCAGCAGTGCAGATGACCAGCCTCTGACAAAAGCATTTATAGCATGAGGAAAGTAATGAAATACTTCAAATTCCAGAGGGGGGGGAGTTAATTACCAACAATTTGAAGAGTCTTGTCTGCACTGCACTTGCACAGTTTCAAAAAAACATGCTGTGGCTAAGCATCTCTACCACTGTGCTATTGGATGATTTCATCCTGATCAGACAGAGTGTGATTCAGCTTGTTAGCTCATAGCATTTATCTTCCAATCACTTCCAAACTCATGTTGAAGCACGTATCCTGTAATTTGAGATCATGTCCCTGAATAGCACAGTTCACACAAGATCAGATCACTGAAAGAGATCACAGAACACCAGGCTGCATACTCAGGCATACAAGTTAGGAGATGGCAAGTTACGGTTGCCACAGGAGATGGATGACACACAAGCACAAAAGCTGAAAGGCAGAAGCCGAGTGAGGTGAGAGTTGGGACAGGGTCAGACAGGAAAGGAGGACAAGTCAGTGCACAGAGGTTGGTACTGAGAGAATTTAACTTGCCAGAGAAACCAGAATTAATCTCAGTAGTTCTCCATAGCTACATTCACACACTGATAACAAAGCACGTTATCATAGTCATGGCTAAATTACCTATACGGATTCTAGCAGCAGGTTTACACAGGAGGTAACAGCCTATTCCTGCACAGTGGTTACTCAGTAACCTCAAGTGCAAGTGTATGCAGGAGGTCCAAGTCCAGCTGCTGACCTATGTAACAACTGTTACACAATTTTTGGTGATGAAATTTTCTTGGCACTAGTTTGTTTTCATTTTATTCAAGCAAATTGTACTTCCAATCCCATTATATTCAAAACACTACTATGGAAGAGAAAGAACTGAGAAGTTTAAAAATGCTGGGTTAATTAACTGTGCTACACCAGAGGCTTCATTAATACCTGTCCTTGAAAGGATTCCTGTCCACACTCAGTTCATGGAAATGCAGACCCTCTCACAGAGTGAAACACGATAGGTGCACTGAAAATGACTGAGGTTACAGACCTCTAATTTATCTCCCTGCAAATATCAAAGTATGTGAAAGGAAGATGACAGGTGATCATAAAAAGAAAAAAGGTGGTCTCTACAAGAATATAGGTAAAAATTATTCTGCTACCCTGGATTCCAACTCTGCTCCATTCTGGAGGTTAGGGGAAGCCACCTAAATTGAGCTGTTCAGAGAGTCAGAGGGAAGCTTCCATTATAGTTAAGTGAGAGCTGTGCTCTGAACAGAAAGTGATGTGAAAATGCTGATGGACTTTCAAAAACCATGTCAAGATGTTAGAAATTGGGCAACACAAGCGATCATTTGGCAATATTGAAGTACTACTTGTGTTAAGTTTTCTGAGCTGTAAAAAATAACTACTGTTGTCCAAGATAGGGGTCATATCCAGATCATATGCACATGTACCACATTTGTGCTTGCACCTGTAATATTAGGATAAACTTGGGGTGTTCTATGGCATGTATCAGCAAACAATGGAACAGCCATTTGTTCAAGCAAACCAATTAAAACCTTTCCCTCCTCTTTTTCATTCTGTTATGGATTTCATACCAAAGGTACTGGGTGAAACCACAACAGCCTTCATCTAGCCATGCATGGGGAAGCAGGGGAGTCTGGCTTTGTTCTGGTTAAATAGGTATCTCAACAAGTATTGTTGTGTATGCATTCCAATGAAACCTCAAAGTAAATCCAGGAATGTCGCAATCCTCTTTCAACTCACTGAATAGGGAGCTGCAGCCCATAATGCTTAATTATGCACAGACAGACCCACACAGTGGCATATTTTCTGGTGAATTATTTTAACAAAATAGCTTTAACATAATCTGGTACCACTATATATCTGCAAATCTCTGTAGATAGATTTTAATCCTGATTAATAGGTAGAATTAAGAAAATATTTTTCCTTTTGTTCTGAATCTGCTAAAGAATAGGGGAAGACTGGTAGGAGACAAAAGGGTTATATGACAAGAGGAAATGGCTTTAACTTGCACCAGGAGAGGTTTAGATTGGATAGCAGGAAAAATTTCCTCACCAAAACAGTTGTCAAGCACCTGAACAGGCTGCCCAGGGAAGTGGTGGAGTCACCATCCCTGGAGGTATTTAAAAGACCTCCAGGTAGATGTGGCACTCAGGGATGTGTTTTAGGGGTGGCTGTGCTGGGCTAATGATTGGACTTGATGATCTCAAGAGGTCTTTTCCTACCTAAATGATTCTATGAATAACAGGAGATTCATCGGGAAGGATAAGCACAACTAACCTAAAATATTTACGCTTCTTATCCATAGTAATCCCCACACACTTTAAACCTAGCAAAACCACATAATTTTCTTGGAGCAGTGCATTTCTATGGTACTCAAACTTCTCATGAGGTGACAAGATACACTTTTAATGTCAAGAGGCAAGAAACAGCCCCCTTTGCAGTAAATTCAGTAAAATTATAGGTATATACTGCACTTAACACTCTGAATTCCAATTTGTTTCTCACCAAAATTGTGAAGTATCTTCCTGTGCTGAGATTCTTGACTAAGATTAAAAATGCACTATTTTGCCTATTTGTATCATATGATTAGCTACTAACTTTGCAGTGCTGTCATTGAGCAAATGATTATTCAATAATCGCTTGACATATGTGGAGCCAACTCAGATCTATACAGTAATAATAATGTCTGTGTTTGCTGGAGGATTTAACAGTTTTTACATACAAAACAGCTTGGTGAATAAAGATTACAAAAAACTCATGAACTGTGAAGGTACCTGCTTAGATTACTCAGACACACTGCTGTGGTTAAGCTACTGTCATATTGTCAAGCCTTCCTCCTATGTTTCCATTGCTTTTCTTTTACTAACCAGGCTCCTCAAGCTCTACAATGATCTGCCATTGAAAACTCGCTCTACAGAAGGGAATACTGAATATTTTTCTGTGGTTAACACCCTGAACTGGTTTACCATGGTTAAAGGAATGCCAGTGCTAGTAAAAAAAGATGGTATGGATGTGTAGCTGTGGACAGCAGGCATTAGATTAGTTCAACTGTGTTGAAAAACCACATTGTTAGCTGAGGCTGATGTAAGACCGGCCGCCCTAAAGGGACAGCTCTCCCTCCTCATGCAGCAGCATGATCCTGTTGCTTTCTGCATGTTAGTTTAGTGATTGAACAACGCTGGGGTAAGATGGATCAAGTATTATAAAGAATAAAGGGATTTGTTTTCAGTCAGGTCAGTGAGCTAACTTGCTCAGCAAGGGTTAACACAAGGGGACATTAAGGAATGCAGGGCCTGGACCAGGAACAACTTTTCTATCCACATCCTCTTTATTTCATGCCTCTTAGTGGGGAAAACCTGAGATCAGATTCTGAGCAGAATGTACACTCATTGCCTTCCTTGTAAAGTGGGAAGGTAGGTAGATGAGAGGAAGAAGTCTAGCAAGAGTCACTCTGCAGAGGCGTTTTATTTTTTTCAACTATACATCTTAAAAGCTCACTGAAACCTCCAGCCTAGACAGTTGTTATATAAGAGGAGGAAGAAAGGTATATAGATTTGGTGTAGAATGAAATGACATTTTGTTCCTCAAAGAAGTTTTGAACCTTCAGTGGGTTTCTGTAACAGCCCTGCAATAACACTAAGAACAATAGACTAGAATTTTTTTCCAAGATGAAACTCAAAACAATTGGTACCTTTAACAGAAGGGGACTGAACCAATCTGACACACTAGGCAGGTTTTTTTGTGTCTGTGTTTTTAAAGTCCATGCATTGTAGGACTCTCATCTATGACTGGAATGCCTACATGTATAGCAATATAAATCAATAACTTAACAGTGCTAAAAACTGGATGTTTTAAGCTGTCTAGGTGTATATAAGTATTGGCAAGAACCACATGGGAAGTTAATATGTGTAACTAATAACTGACTTGAAATTACAACACATTTCTGAAACAAAACACTTTGATCCCCCCCTAAACACTAAAACACACAAATGTAAGAAATAAGGTTGCTAATGCAACTGTTCATGAATGCACAGTACTGAAACCAGTTCTTAAACATTCTTTTGTCAAGACTAGATTTGTATCAATTCTATGCACTTCACTTAAACTGCAGTATGAAAGCTCAAATCCTAATTTCAATTTGTTGGAAAACTAGAGGCAAAGCTATTTGAGCATTTACTCAAACATCAAAATAAGGGACTGACTTCAGTGTATGCTCATGCAAACTCAAATCTTTTCAATTGTAGCTGAGGTTTTAATATGTCAAAGGTCTGGATCGTTGCCAACTCATCTTCAAGGACAAGGTTCAGTGCTAATAAGGGCAATACCACACCATACCAACACATCTGCAACACCTGTAGTTGGTACACCGGACATCATGCTTTAGCCACACTTCCAGAACTGAGAAGCAGTAAGTCAGTTTTTGACACACAGGTGTTAATAGTAAAATTCTGCCCAAGCACAAACTGAATGTCAACACCTGCCTGGCTACACAAAGGAGAAGGAAGAAATTACAAGTCCACAGAGCGCAGTTGCCTACAGGACCCTGACAACTTGGCAAGCACTCGGGTCAAGGCCCTATTCTCTGTCACCAGTCGCTCATTTATGTGTCTCAAAGATTGAATCTGCTTTATTTGTTGCAGGTTCTGCAGGAATCAAAGAAAAAGGGGTGAAAGCGAGAAAAAAATCCACATATATATTATGTTTAAAAGAATTAAAGACGAGCAAAATTGAAAGAAAACTTAGAAGAGACAGCCCTGTTTAAAGTAGATAAGTTGCTGTGAAAGGAAAGTATCAAAGAAGTGGCACATTCCTGAAAAGCAATCTAAGAACCAGCAGTGATTAGTCACAGTTTTCCAAAACAGTTCAGGATGCCTTAACAATGAGAGCTATTCCTGGAATTCTTCACTTAACATCCTAATTGCACAAACTAAATCCCCTATTCAAAAGTCTGTAAATAATGACACATTTAACATATACTTTTACACGACTATGCAACAAACAATAGGAATAGTATTTAATCTTTAATTCAAAACTTTCACATACTGCTTATTGAAAGTAAACTTTTGAAAAAAGCTTTTGAAAAAATATTCGCATTCTTTATTTTTATCAGAAGCCCAACCTTCCCTAACAGGAATTTACAGGCTGATGATAGAAGCTTGCATCCCGTCTTCCACTCTTTGACAGACAATTATTGTCCTCTGGTACAGTTTGCTTTCTAAGTATTTAACTTCTGAAGACCCCTGAAGGAACCACAGACATGGTGTCCTCCCTTACAGTAAATTATCTTGGTCTGAATCCAAGGTTGCTAGAGGCATCACGGTTGCCTTCTGCCTACATCTGCCTGTCAGCTTCAATTATTTCAGCAGAACTCGGTGCATGTATTTTAATGAAAAGTATTTGGAAGTTAATGCCGTTTCCAAGCACCAGAGGGAGCTAAAAAATGAGCTTGAAAGGAAACTTCTTATTAATCAATCACAAATATCAAATGTCAAAATAATGTTGCTTTCACATTTCACTTTAATTCCATCAGTTTGGTTGACTGTGCCCAATATTTATATCAAAGGACATAATAAAAACCAAACCTGCCAACTTTCTCATCCTTCTTAATCATATCAGAGAGTTTAACATTGCTAATGAGGATTGGTTAAAAAAAAACCCAAACCAGAAATGAAATTTATTTTAAGTATTTTAGTATTTTGCTTCTGGGATTCACTTTACACATAGTTGAAAAAACCAGAAATCAATATGGTAAATGTTACTTATTGGTCAACATCTGAAATCTATCTACTGTTTTTTGTTAACTAAAACCTGATTTTTCTTCACAGTATACAAATGGAAGTTTTTCTTTTGATATTGTAACATGCTGTCTAATATATAATTTATAGAAGATGAGATAAAGATTGAAGCAACATTTAATGCTTAAGTATCTATGGAATTATAGGCTACCATTATTATTATTAAATAATTTAATATAATTTAATAACAGTAATTAATAAGCTAATAAAACTTATGAGTATCACATGAAAATCACAGACTGCAATTCCATCTTGAACGTAGTCAAGATATATTTCACTCCAACCATCTCTGAATGTTTCTTGTTAACCAACATGTTATAGAAGCCTAGGACTTGGCACCTTCTCAACCTTACACGTCTGACTGCTTATGCCAGCTTCACTACGACTTATGTATGACATGCAGCTGGAACTTGGTCATTTTCTAATGACATTATAGAAACCAGTAATACTGCCAGACTACGTCTCACTGACACAATAATACACTTTGTTATTAATAGTTTAATGTGTAATAATTTACTTACTTTCAGTTCCTCTTCCATTTCAGATATCCTTCTTTCTAGCGCTCTTCTTTCCTAAATCAGAAGGTATGTATTAACACTGAACAATACAATTTTTTAAAAATTACAGCTTCTAAATACTGTGGTAACAGTGAAATACTTCAAGTTTCAAAGATCATACAACCAAAAGCATAGTGTGGACAGGAAACTCGTGGTGGCAGTGATATATAGAAATTTTGTCAATATGGAATTTTAATATCTAAGGAGGAAGAGATATAGAAATTTATATCAAGTCCTGCATAATATACCCCTTTTCCTTTTCAAAAATTTAGACAGGTTGTAAGAACCACTTGTTTGGATTTATTTTTCATGAGCTAGGCTTTTTTAAGAGCTTAATATCCAAGAAATGCAGAAAATGATCAGAAACAAACAAGAATATTAAAAGATAGCAGCACAAAATTGTAAGCTTTCACAGACAAACAAATATAGCTGAAACATCTGTCTCAGCCCAGTGGGATCTGTCCACACCCCAAACTGCAACCTAGTGCTGATACACCCAATTTATATTATAGGACTTAGCTGAGTACCAAAGAAATCTAGCTATGTAAGATCACCTGTTTCGAGTAAATGTTTCCTGAATATTTTCTGCGTTTCCCATATAGTTTTATTTTGTTTTTATTTTCCTTTTTACCTGAGAAGTAGGAGAAATTATCCTGTCTATAGAACTTGATTATACTAATTACACAACCAAGCTAGCTTATTGAAAGCTAGCTTAGTGTTTTCTATACTCCACTGCAGTCTGCAGTGCAGACACACATCCATATTTCTAAATGATATTATTTTGTTTAAACCTATTTTTCAACACATCTGATAGATGAGCAGTTAATGCAATAGAATTTGGGATTTATAGCTTGATTGCTTGCTTTCCTGTGTCAGACAATGCAGTGTTTCTCATTTAAAAGCAGCTGCAGTTATCAGTACTCTACATTCAGATTTTTCCAGAGTGTGAAAGGCAAAAGCAACAGATTATTGCGAAGTGGACATATGCATCTGCATACAACAGTGTTATGCAAACAGCAAGCAGCATTGACTGAGGTGTGTAAAACTTTGGTTAGATCATACCGCCCAGTAGATACTGACTCTTGCCGGCCACCTTTCAGATATAAATCATTTGAATTTAGTTTAATCACAGTGCAGTTATACCCCAACATTTTCCCATTATAGCAAACAACTTTAATTTTTATCAAAGTAATGTATTACTGCAGTTTTTAGTACATAATGTACTTAACTCCTTCGAGTTAAGACCTTTCTGATAATGATAGTAACGGGTATAATAAATACCAGCAGGTTAACTGATGTAAGTAACTAACATAAACCCCACGCCATCTTACAGTACTTAGAATTGTATCTAGCTTTATGGAATATCATGTATTATGTCTTCTTATATTAAGAAATATTCAACAATTCCTGCAATTACCACGAGATGAATGGATGAATGATCAGATAAATTTCAAAATTCCAGGTACCTAGAAATTGTTAAGCCTTATGATGCATTTTCTTAACTATGTTGAGGTTGTCTAAGAACAACTATTAGCAATAAAAGCTAATTCGATAAAATCTTTATTTCATTAACTTTTTTTATACTTCACATTATGTAAAAGAAACAAATGGACTGGTCTAGATATAAGATTCTTTGTAGAACCATATTGTTCCAATTAGCTGAAGCTATGCTCCTCTTTTTCCTGAACTGCTTACTCTCTTAGGAACTGCCTGGAGAATGCCAACACATTGCAGTTTTGCTGGGAAGATTTGCCAGTATTATTTGATTAGTTCCTGGACTCAAAGGAAGGGTTTGAAATCTATGCAGTCTAAAATTTTATGATAAACTTCCACAACTCTGCAAGGTATGCCAAGGAACATTTGTAACTTGTAAATAAGAAAAAATACATGCTAGTCTCTCAGCTTATAAAACACAATAGCTTGTTTGTATTTATCAAAGCAACTAGGAGCTACAGGCTTGTGCAGTGAGACTGAGGTACAGGGATACACACAATGAAAAATTGACCCCAGAATGATACAATTTTTAAAAAGTAAAACCAAACATATATGCCTACATATATTCATTTATTCAGTAATACAAAAAAACCCCAAAAAACACACGTCTCCAAAAACCAAATTCCCAGCTTAGTAATTCTAAGTTTGGGGAAAATTGGTTAAAGGGACCTACAGTTTTCTGAATTCTAATCCAGACTGAAACCTGGCAGTTTAAGTTTCATTACCATATCTCACAAAATTCTGCAAAGGACTTTTAGCATATTTGTCAGAGTGACAGGTTGTTAATGAAACTTTTATTTTTGCCCATGTATTGCTAGGACCTTGCATCTGTGATCCAATCTGTACCCCCATCCCCAAAGAAATAGCCCCTGTCTGGTAAATAGTTCTCAAATGAACAATATTGACAATGCATCACCAAGTCCCATCATGGAAACCCACTTCTGAAGGCTCAGTCCAAATAAAATTCAAAGCCAGTATTTTTAAAACATTACTACCTTGCAAATACAGGTTTAATACATATTACCATTTTCTTTACTGAAAAGGTATGTTTCAGCTTGAAAATGTCATAGTTCAAAAATGCCTTCAGGTTTTTCTCTGTTGGCCTTTTATTTGTTCCAATTTCCCCCTCCCCTTTCTCTATGTAATTTATATAAACATCTCTAGTTTTATATTTTATCTTAGTGAATTCATATACTTGGATAAGTATACTTACAAACATTCTACAATTTCTTTCTATTTGACATTTATATTGTTACATTACACATTATAAAGGTGTATTCAAAATTATTCTTAAATTCTGAATTTGATAAGCTTTTTTCTAGAGATCAGCTATTGATGACTAGTGGCTGAGAATCCTGCTTCAGTCACTTTCAAAGTAAAAGAAACTCCAGATTTTAACAACACAGGAAATACAATCGCAAATATATTCCTGATTTAAATTCTTGTCCAAAAAGAAATTTGTAATTATAAAGTACAAGGAACATCTAAATCTTATGTAAATCATGTTTCAGCAATACAGCATTAATTTTTTTTACCTGCTAGCTTTATTACTAATATATCTAGGAAGAATAACACTTCTGAAAGACATTTTCCTGTTGGACTAAATGTCTTTTTGAAAAAAAAGGTGCAAGAATTTCTAATACAGCCAATTGTTTTAATAAAATGGCCTATTTTGGGAAAAAAGTAAAGTAGTAAAAGTCTATCTATGCAGCACTCCATACGTTACTATGGAACCTATATAATAATGGATGCAGCTAAATCTATTAAGTAATTAAATGTGCACTTGTGTGGCCATGATAGCAAGCAAGAAACTAATTAAAGCTGATAATGAAACTTTTCTACTGATGAAATCACTGTCTACAGTAGGATGCTCAAAAAATCAAGGAGAAATAGATGCTAAAAGGCTGTTGCAATTAACTGGAAAGACTATCAAGGTAAAGATAATGGAACTTCAGGAAGTGCCTGAGAGTATTTCTACATCTTCATGTGCTCCTATAAAATCTACCAATTGTTTGTTTATACACCAGACAGGCTTGTAAAACTAAAACTTGTTTTCTTAACCTAAAATACTGAGAGCAAATACAAAAGGCTAATGAATGTAAAGTTCACCAGGGATAAACAAATGTTTACCATATCAGTTATAACTGTCAAAGTCCATTTGGTTTTTTTCCTGTTTAAGTTTATAATGTGTCACTCCAGGATCAAGGGAGAAGAAAAGAACAAGTGGTCACAGTCCTGAAGGAAGCCAAGACCACCACAAAACCAATATAGTTTGCTTTACATTGCTGTGAAACTAAACTTTTATAGGGTTGGATTTTAAACTAGCATGAAACTACAGCCTAAAATTATCATATGCCCAACTTCTGAAATAATTCCCATAGTTTATCTCACATATGAATTTATTACATGACTTCTTTCCCATTCAGTTTAGGGTTGTCTGACCCTGATGCCCCTCTTCTCACACTGCTTACTCCTTCTTCTCCTCTCCCTCCCTGCCGTACTATCATATTCCCTCCGGAAAAAGTTACAGTGTGAGAAAAGAGACAGATAAAGATTAATTTTATATCATTTGCAGGTTTAAGGTCTCATGTCTGTGAGGTACAAACAGCTATTTCATTACCAACAATAACTGGTGAAAGAACACAGGTGCCTCTGGAAAGCTCTGAGGAAATTAAATTCACTGAATCTTGGAAATGCGTTAGAAGATGAGACACTGAATCTGCTTAACCCTCTGGAATGCCAACATTGTTCTGGATGAAAAGGAACAAGCAGCAGGTCCCCGGAGGGCAGTGGGGTTTAGAACCTGGTTATCATGAATGAACAGGCAACATGAAGGCAATTCTTAAGAGTAATTCCATCTCACAGTATCTCACATTCATTGCCACTTTAAAACCTAAAATCCCAAAATCCTCTAAAAAATGCAAGTTATAAGAAAGTCCTCTGTTCCTACTAAACTATATCCAAGCCATGGGTTGCAAAACAAACTAAACTAAAGCCTGAATTGAAATACTTAAAAATTCTTTGGCAGAAACTCACCCTTTTCTCCATTTCCAAGAGTGATCTGTCAGCAAATCTTTCTTGTCTCTGAAACACAAAATTAATAAAGACATTGATATGTGTTCTTAAACAACACAGAAATGAGGAAAAACAATTAGACATTTTTGTATTCTGTCTGAAGTATGTCTTCAAAAGCATTTTAAAATGTGTTCAAGGAAGTAACACTGAAATAAAGAATGAAATGGATTTATTATGAACTTCCTCTGTAACCATTCCTTTATTTAATCACTATACAGCCTCAAAACAAATATCTTTTAAATGACATTTATGTGGTACACATGGAAAACACTTAAGAACAGGTAAATTGTGGTAAGCATGATCTGGGAATACAAAATACTCTTTCAACAGCAATTTAAGACAAATCTAACTTCTGCTACATGTTTAGTATTACTGTATGCAGCAGTGTTATCAACAGCAGTTATCCATAACTGGAATGCACTATTTGCTCTTCATTTCCAAGATAAAGCTATCTAACCAGCCAGGAAGAACTGGCAGTTATGCCAATCTGCCAGCAGGTTTATGAATTAATCAATCAATCCTGACTGTCAGTTTGAATATAAGCTTAACAGTGTAGAAAGTGTTTATTCCTACCCTGCAAACAAGTTGCATGCAGACCCATGCTGGCAAGAACCACTACTACTTAACTAGGCAGGAGGCAGTCTCACAGATTTTTGTTCACACCTGAAGAAGAGAATCCTGCGCTCTTTTCTCCTTAGAAACAGAGGTACTCTTCTCCATTCCCATCTTTGGATAAAAAACAAAGCTGATGCCTAGTAAAGAGTGGCCCATAACCTGGGGTGCTTCTGGTTTACTATCAACTTTGCCAGCTCAGTACATACTTTTTTGTTTTATACAAACCTGAGTGGTCTTCTCCAGCTGTAGCTTAAGATCTGTGAGTTCCATGTTGGTGTCATGTAACTGTGCTTTCAGTTTTTCATTTTCAGCTAGAATCTGTTCATAAAGCTAAGAGAAAATATTCATTAAAAAATACCAGATAATAATTCAGTGAGATTAGCTGAAAAACTTTAAAAGCATGATTGAACTGCACGTAAAATTAACAAATACATTAAGGGTAGTGTAAAAAGTAAAATAAAGGTGTTTATAATTAGCAAGCACTGTAAAGAACTGTCACCAAATATTTCTAGGAACAAGTAGCTTTTGCATAGGGAGCACAAACCTTACACATATTAAAAAAATACTTGCCACCTTTTTTTCTTTGACTTTACAGATTACACCACCACAGTAAACTTCTCAACAAATTCTTCCTCTATTTTAAAGCAAGACCTAAACATAATTTTACCTTATACATATGTAAGCTAGCAAACGTATAAAATAAAAGGCTTCACATATGCGCAGATCAGCTTTAATGACACAATCAAATAAAAAAATAATATGATAGCATTTGTCATTAAAAAAAAGATCTTGGCTCCTCTGGATTTCTCCCTTTCCTTAAAGAGAAAAGTGCAAAAGCCAGCAGCTGTTTTGTAAATGTGCATTTTCCCCTACTGTAGTGGTTGCTCTGTTTCTCCGTTCATCTTAGCTGCTTTAAGTTTGTGATGCAATGGGAGATTATTTCCAAACGGTTTATGAAAAACAGTAATAACGTTCTACTTCTGCACCAAAATTATTGGACCAGATACCTTCTTAAAATCAGGACTATCTTCTTTTTCTAGTCTACTGGAGTACGGTTTTCGATCTTCAAGATAACTCTGTGATCCCGATCGTCCCTGTGCTGAATCGTAGCGATCACCTGAAGACATGCTGAGGGAGCCCGTATCATATCTGTAAAAGGAAAGTTCTCATTTTAATCTGCCTTCACGCTCAAACTGAGACCACTCACTGTATCAAACACTGAGTTTGCTGCTACCCAGCTGAAAACAACCAAATGCAATTATGTATTTTATTTAGACCACTACCTTCTAACCTGATGCAAATTTAATTTTTACATTCCCTCAGTACTGCAAGATTCTCTGTGAATGTGTTTTCAAATTGCTCAGTCTGCAGAGCAACGTATATAGAAAAATATTTTCAATTAAATAATTTAATTCAAGCAAAAATTCTTTATTTATAAACAGGACATATTCTTTAAAAAATGTATTAGTTTAATTGAAGAGTTTTAAAAAAGTAATCTCTAAAATACTGGCATACATGAATTCTGAAAGTTTTATTACAGAAACCAAGATTTCAGAACTTTGTTGTGAATTCTAATATTTCAGTAGAAGTAGTTTATGAAACAAATCTTCAGCAGTCTTTATCCTAGTAATCACTAAATTACAACTGCTATTAATAAAGTTTAGACTAATTTCACACTATTCCTTCTTCACTAATCATACGCTAAAGCAGTTTTATTTAACAGATTTTCAGCAGAGACAGAACATAATAAAATCCAATAATTAATTCTAAAGGTCTAAAAAGAAATCAAACCCTTTTAAAAAATACTATTTCAGCATTTACTTATTAACAAGTCCTAAGGAAATATGATTTTCAGAGGCTGTAGTACTTTTCTTGAGGTTACACAGGAAATTTTCAGTAGGTATTCTAAAAGAGGGGCAATAAGAACCTCTTGTCTTCTTTGTAAAAGCTGACTCCATGCTGATAAATCTGTGGGGAATATCCACTAAGTTCTACAAAATGGCTGCCTTCAATGCACTATAAATACAGAGTTCAATATATTCCCCCCAATTCAGTATTCCACCCACACACAGAAAAAAAATCTCAATACTGTAGCTTTACAATCATATTTTATACAAAATTTAAGTATCATTACAGCCCTTTAAAGCTCAAACCAGCTTAACTAGTGGGGTTATGCTGAATTTGTACATAAAGAACTTAAATGACAATATGTGGAGAAAAAGTGTAACAGTTCTAGATTAATTTGTTTAAACTGCACATACCTTGAAATGCTATCACTCTGAGTTGAGAAGAGGTAAAAAAAAGAGAAAAAGAATAATTCAATAATAGTCAATATAAATATATAATAGTCAAATAAAAGTCAGTAATTTAATTCAATACAATATATAACGATCTGTGAACAAATATAGCTAAACAACTATATTAAATGCACACGCTATCCACCAGTAGGTATTGTCTGAACATTTCCAAGCTTCAATTTTGTTATGTCTGGAAAAGAAAAGAAATATGTGCTACAATATGCTTGCCAAAATATGATTTATAAGGATGTTAACATCACACTCTAAAAGTCTTGAGTGCCCTAAACACTGGAGTAATTTCAGCAGTCAGTACATTCTGTTATTTGCCTGCCTGTTATTAAAGGCATCAGAACTGTGTTCCCTGAATTCACTATTCCTTCTTCCTCTTCTCTAACATATCTATAATAACTTCAGCTCAAACTAATGATACAAATTAAGCTACAGGATAACTGTTTCAACACAGCATGACTGGAAACAAGTTACTACACCACCAACATAAGGAAGTACTTATTATTTATTTAAATAACATAGTTTCATTTTTTATATTACTTTCATTCATTCATTCCAGGTGAATCCACAGGCACAAAATTCAATCACTTTATTTGACAAGTGAAATTTAATTAGAAGTGATGACTTAAGAGTAAGGGAGTGCCCTTTAAGCATTACATCAGCCATACAAACCTTTTTCCCCTCTGGGTGGTCAATACAGATTCATAATTTATTCCAATTATAGTAACAATCTTGAGTGCAGGCATTTCAGTCAAGAAACTCTACTGATGTATCATCACCTGGACATCCTCCGATGTTATTCCCCCAGCAGTGGCTGAAGCCTTCCCATAGGGTGTTTTTTTGGAAGGTGATGTGCCTTGCTTGGTTTTCTTTTACAGAAGTAAATGGTAGTTTTTCAATATTTAGAGGAAAACAGCTGCATTCTCCACAATAGACTCAATTTTCCCTCTGATACCCTGAAGTACATTTACTGCACAGAGGATATCAAAAGTACATGCTATAGCCTAACCACTCCTAATAAAACATTGCTATTTTCTGTTAAGAGCATGAATAATGATGAGAATTAAGAGATTTTGTAGAATGTCACAGTTAGGTGGCACGCACCTATACAGAGATAGTTTTCTTTTGGCTAGTAGCCTAAAAACTAACTCTCATCTAAGCAGGAGTCTTACCTTGCATCATCCATCCTACGTGTAAGCATGATCAGTGTGAGATTACAGAATTCCGCCATGTAATCAATGACCTACAAAAATCCCTTTTCCACTGATTCCTTCTCTGGGTGAGAACAAAATAGAGGAATTTTTGTCCATAAAAACTTTAGTTTTCTATTTTTACAAGGACTGTTGCATGCAAAAAAATGCTAAGCTGGTCCTTTTAACCTTTACCTACAATGTAGGACAGCCACTATGAGAAGTAAACTATTCTTAAATATTTCTTAGCAAACATGCTTCCTAAAGGCTGTTTTTCTTTGCTTCCAGTGGACTCCCTATGGTGCTGCAGTAATGTGAAAACTTTCCAGATCTCCATTCCCATGCTGCATTATAGCTTCCCAAACAGAAAGGCAAGTTATTAAGTCACATAGAGACCACTTTAGAAACAAAATTTTCCAGCTACACAGGGGGACAAAAATGAAGTGCTGAGGCAAGAGAGCAGTAATTACTATAGGCAGGCAAAGACAAATGCAGCCCATTCCTGCTCTCCTGGCTGAGGCTGGGAACCTGAGAAGCCAGACAAGGACGCTGTAATCTTCAAAAAACTGTCCTTCAGCAATTTCTGTTCCCCAAAAGCTGTGAATCCCTGCTCCTGTTGCCCCAGCACCATCCTGCCTCCATACCTCACTGAAAGAGCCTCAAATTTCTCAAGCACATGCCTGTTCTTGCTCCCCTCACTTTTCATAGAATGTGTTTGGGTTTGGTTTGGAGGTTTTTTTGGTGGGGGTGGTGGTTTAGCAGTCTCAGCTGTTTTCACTATTTTCTCCTTCAAAATCAGTCAGTTCTGCTTAGTTCAATTTTTGACATTTGATAAAAATCTGTGAAAAAGTGTAACTGAGAATCTGCAAACTTTGCATAAAGCTTGTCTGAGGACAAATGATGCCAACAAAGATATGCCTGTGCATCCAAATCACATGAGATGCGTGTTCTTTGTACAGTCATAGAACTGAGCAGACTCAGCAGCCACAGTTACATTGGCAGCACAAAAGCAGTAACAAAAAATTAAAACATACGTATCCTTATCTACACAACCTGACCCTGCACTATCACTCTATACAGACCCTGGAGACCAAAATAAACTGCATATTTGAAAAAGTACACTAAGCTTCTAGACAAGCACATTACATTTTAGAGAGGTTACAATAATTACTGGTCATGAAAATAAAATATTAAATTCAGGTGGAATTTTCTGTACTGTTATAAATGAGTGTTTCTGTAGAAGTGCCACAGCAGTGAAACCAAAAAACAAAATTTGAATACAGCATTTAACCAACACTATTAATCCAGTTTCTCATGTTTACTTCCACAAAACTGGAAGACCTAGTGACATTTATTATCCTAACATCGCTAGCTCCCACCTTTCAGAAATCACATATCTGATCTCTGGCTAAGATAAAATTTCGGTCCATTTCATTATAACCTAACCACAGTTGTAGTATCTAGTCAAATTACTTAGTTTTTGGGGTTTATTTTTTTTTAATGCATCATTCTGAAAAATAAGCTTCACAGAAACGCATTTTGACTTAAAATCCTTCATCTACCACAGTAATCTTCTGACTTCCTTATTTTTAAATGGCTATCCTAAAACTTAGTTCTAAGACTGTCCTTAAGAACACCACTTTCCTTTAAGTAACATGGCATTTTTTATGCTAATGTAGAAATTTTCTGCCCTTAATATTAAAAAGCCTAAGCAAAATTTCATGAGAACAACATCCAGCTGTAAAAGTGCTTAGCAAAGTCTAACTTTTTTTTAATAGCTCTCCTTTATGGACAAATGATCAGCTAAGGAGTCAAAAGACAGTTCTGAAGTACTGAAAAACAAGAAATTCAAATTGAAATCTTACAAGACAGTTCCTTCAAAGACCTCCAATGTGAATAAAATAATGATTTTTCTGATTCCTTAAAAAATTCAGGCTAGAAACTATTTTGTCTGAGGTCCTTTAATTTTCTCTGTTGCATGCACACAAGACCCCCTCTCTTTAGTTAGTTTAAATTCCTGAGTTACCACCAAAGCCTTTGGAAGTTTACAGTTACCACTTTCCACCTCTGGCTTCTAGCTTCACCAATAAAAAAAATCAGCAAATAAAAGCAACAACAGCATCATTTAAGGAAGTAATACAGATTTTCAGCATTCCAAACTTTGTCTTCCAAATAACAGTACATCAAAGAATCAGCAGAATTGAATGGGTTAACTATTTTCTGAACATCTGACACTGTAATTCTAGTTTACTCATATCTCTTTCTTCTCTTCTAGTATTTTCTGCAGCTGATGTGACAAAAGAGCTTATATCAACTTAGCAAAATCAATTTATGTGACAGGGAACTGGTTCATACACTCAATTTGTTTCAGAGCTCTCCATACATTCCTATCTGATATTATATTGATTTATAATGAAACCAATTACCAACGTCTTCTTAGGAAGTATACAGCCTAGGAGAGTGTTTTGACTCCTAAGTCAAGCCATGATTATCACAGAATCATTAAGACTGGAAAAGATCCAAGATCATCGAGACCAACCTTTGACTGAACACCACCCTGTCAACTAAACCATAGCACCAAGTGCCACATCCAGTCGTTTCTTCAACACTTCCAGAAATGGTGACTCCACCACCTCCCTAGGCAGCCCATTCCAATGCTTAACCACCCTTTCAGTGAAGAAATTCTTCCTAATGTCCAACCTGAACCACCCCCAGAGCAGCTTGAAGCCATTTTCTCTTCCCCTGTTGCTGGTTGCCTGGGAGGAGAGGTCAATCCCCACCCACCTACAACCTCCTTTCAGGTAGCTGTAGAGAGTGATAAGGTCTCCCCTGAGCCTCCTTTTCTCCAGACTAAACAATCCCAGCTCCCTCAGCTGCTCCTCATAAGACTTGTGCTCCAGACCCTTCACCAGCTCTGCTGCCCTTTTCTGGGCAAGCTCCAGAACCTCAATGTCCTTCCTGCAGTGAGGAACCCAGAGCTGGACCCAGAGCACCACACTCGAGGTGTGGCCTCACCAGTGCCAAGTACAGGGGGACAATCATTTCCCTGATCCTGCTGTCCACACTCAGGATGCCATTGGTCTTCTTGGCCACCCGGGCACACTGTTCGTTCATGTTCAGCCAGCTGATGACCAGCACCGCCAGGTCCTTTTCCCCTGGGCCACTTTTCAGTCACTTTTCCTCAAACCTGCAGGACTGCAGGCGGTTGTTGTGACCCAAGTGCAGGACCCGGCACTTTGCCTTATTGAACCTCATAAAAGTGGCCCTGGCCCATCGATGCAGCCTGTCCAGATCCTTCTATAGAGAGTGCACTCAATCCCCTCATCCAGGTCGTTGATAAAGACATTAAACAGGACTGGCCCCAATACTGAGCCCTGAAGAACCCCACTCGTGACCAGCCTCCGGCTGGATGTAGCTCCACCACTCTCTGGGCCACTTTTTAACTCAGAAAAAAGTGCACCTGTCCAAGCACTCTCAGTCAGCCAGTTCTACACAGAAACACCACACGCACATTCTACGAAAATTAATTTCTACAGAACAGAATATGGCGTAATTACAGATTTAAGGATAATAGGTACTACTGGGAGGAAATGAAACAGGACTATGCATTTACATTAATGTGACACAGAAATAAAAAATACAGTAAACCAAAACAGCACAGAATGAATCTCTTAACTACAGTATTTAAGAAATGTGCAATGGAAGCTTTTACAAAAAAGAGAAATATCAGTTGAGTTTTATTCTTCAGTAATGAACCTGATTCTATAATTCTGTAGTGTGTTACTCTAGGTTTTAGGTTCAAAGACATACATTCTGCTATACTATGTTATAGTACAGCTTATGTTACTAATTCCTTTTTAGCACCTCTTCATCCCACTGTCACACACCATTCAGTTTTTAAGGATTTCTCCCATCAGATCAAGCCTATTATACTGTCTTCTACTGACATTTTAACAAGACCAATAATACTAAATCAGGATGTTCAGAAAATCATTTTCATCAAATGGAGAAATTACATACATTGTGCTCTTCAACTCTCTATGCTTTATTAAATTAACTTGTCATATTATTTCCCTGACCTGGCTGTCAGAAATTTAATCTACATTGTCTGGATGACAATTCTATATAATCAGAATGGCAGACAAAAACTATCAGTTTTGGCCACTGTTGATATGTGAATCCAACTTCAACAGAAATTTTACAATAAAAATATATCTGTTCAAAAGTTAATGAACAAATTATCTTCCTTAAATTACCTGACTTTCTCTCTTATTTGTTCCTTCTTCTGAATCGGATTGGTGATCCTGTTCATTTTCATCACTCTGGTGAAAGAGGTGGGAGAGGAAAAATAATTAAACTGTTGAAAGCATAGTGAGATTTTAAGGCGTTCTAGACTTTTAATATGAAAATGTAAGACCAGCAGAATACTCTACAGAGAATATACAGGATACATGAAGAAAATTCTCAAAGAGATATGTTTTTTCAGTACAAGAAGGAGACAAAACCTACCTTTGCATTTGGCACATGAAAATCTTGCTTTTACATTACATATTGATCCTATGACAAAGAAAAGGGAAGAGGAGCCCGAAACATCAACTATAACCTTTCTATTCTGATAGCAGTACATGGCTACTTGTAATGTGCCAAATAACGACTCTCCTTCTTACAGCTTTGGTATGTTTGCAAAATATTGCATTCTTGAAAGTAACAGACATAGTTCTCAGTTGATCATTGATAAACGCTAAATAGTTGTTTATCAAAGAAAGGAAGTTACTTGAAATCCACATGATGCTTTAAATCTCTGAAAAACCATTTCTATGCAAAGGAAAAAAACATCTTACAAAGAAAAAAATTCTTATGCACAAATTTTGAGATACCTTGTAATTAACAGTATTACAATGATTACATGGCTAGGACTTCTCTCTCCTCCTCCCCACAATTTTGATAACATACTGGAAATTTCATGTTAGGTTTGACAAAATTTGAAAAGAAAACTTAAACACACATGAAATACTTATTTTGATATTCAACTGACAATCTCTTTTAATATTTTCTGCAGTTGTTGTGACAAAAGAGCTTATATCAACTTAGCAAAATCAATTTATATAGCTATGTGACAGGGAACTGGCTCATACATTCCATTTATTTCAGAGCTTATTATAAAAAAATTCTTATACACAACTTTTAAGATATCTCATAATTAATGGGATTATAATAAACAACATAATAAATAAAACATTTGTTCAGTAATTAATGTTTCTCTTTAGATTATTATTAATTCCTATTAAGTTATGGTTACTACAGTGTTCTAGTTAGCACTATCCACAAAACAAAGACTTAATTTTGATTCTGCTCCTGAAAGCATCAAATCAAAGAAAAAGAGAATATATAACTAGAAAAGCATTTTTTTCTAGAACAATTAGTTATAGACTGTATTACTCTAAAGTATTCTCTATTTAAAGGGTACACTATGCATGAAGAGTGTACTTTGCTATCAGTGAAGTTTACTTACATCTTGAGTCCAAAAAGAAACTCCCGTAGGTCTTCGTTTTTCTCTTGGTCTCCGTCTTTCCCTTATAGACTTAGGCTGTGACTTATCTTCTTCCTTTTCTTCTTCGTTTTTGCCTCCTTCTGTTAATAACAGCTTTCTTATTCACTGAATTATGACACAATCTAATTTGCTGAAAATTTTCTGAAGTAATACTTCTCAGTCTTTAATTTGCTTGCAATGTTTTTTTTTACCTGAAATAAATCTGCTATAGAGCTTCTTACCACATACAGGATTTTCTGTAATATACACTGCCCAGTATATAGCTCTAAAATACTGTAAATACTAATTCCACCTAAGTCACCTAGACAACATGTTTCAATGTAACAACAATCCTAATAATTCAAACATCTGTGTCAGCAGATGTATAAGAGAACAAAGGAAGAGAATTCTTCACCATTCTTCATCAAAGAAGCTTTTTTTGCTTAAATCAAGAATTCAGTATTAAAAAAAATCCCAACTTTTAAAAGTCCTTCGTTTCATCTAGATTTTTGCTCTAAGGAAGAATAAAATGGGATCTGCTACATTAGATTATTAGTGTATTACAGATGTCCTGTTTCTTTAAAACAAATGCAACTGCAATTCAAAAAAGACATAATACCTCAGGATTATGTTTGCTTCACTGTATGTTTACAAGTAATTTGTAAAAAAAATAAATTTAAACAAACCTGGACAAATCAAAGTTATTTACTTATTATCACATGGTCTATTCAGTCTGATGTTCTTTTATTAAATAAAGCAACTACAGATTTGAGTTCAGATAGAAGCATCACTAATCACTAAAAATTAAAAACTACCATCAATAGACTGCAGAGGTAAATAAACATTTTAGTGTGAAGCAAGAATTAAACAGGAAAGAAGGGAAACACAAATATTTGTGGTGATCATATACCTTTTGTAATTAAATAACTTAGGACTTGACTGCTGGGATTTCAGATGGTAATGCAGTTCTCCTCTGAAGTCATAATGTGAAAAAATATAAAACCTGCTGTAGCTAATATTTACCCATGAAAATCTTTTCCACAGAACAGTGTAGAAAGAGCTTCCTAGAGTAAGAATGCATTACTGAAGAATCTTAATCCAAATTTCAGTTCATGTTAGGACAAAGGGAAAAAATTCAGAAAGCATATCCCCGCAGCTTAGCCCCAACAATTTCCTCAGAAAATACCATTTTAAGGAACATAGCAAGACTGCTATACAGTTCACGGAGATTTCATCAATAGATCGTTTTATTTGACCCTCTGTAGAACAAAATTATCGATGTCAATCAGTAACCCTATTACAGCCACTGAATAATAACCTGAATTAAAGTATTTCTCTCAAGTCAACTGTGTCAAGCCTCCAAGAGGGACTAGGAGATCGCACTGCAAAGGTTCCTCCTTTGACAGGCAAAGTATCAGGCACAACGTCTCTCAGAATTATTGCAGGTGATTCACATTTGAAATGAGGGCAAAAAGTGTGACAGAGAAAAGCTTTTTTGTGATCTCTGTATCATGCATCTAATCCTCAGTTTAGTTACCAGTTAAAGTATCCAGAACTATGGTTCCATTAAACATTCTGAACTACCATGGGAAGCATGCCCTTCCCTTTGTTTTCAGCTGCTTATGAACCCCTGAGATGTCCTTAAAGCAGTAAAGCATCATTCCAGTCCTTCAGTGTAGAAGGACTGAAACAAAATCCCTGTCATTTACCAATTATTTAATCAAGTAAAATTCCTTCTTAATACCTGTAAGTATTTAGACTCTGAAATATGGTATTTTATTATAGTTGCTGTGTTAAAGCAAAAATGAAAGCATTATGTGGATACTTACTGCAGTATATTTGACATTTCTATGACCCAATAATGGAAAAACACTAAACAGTTGCAAACCACCACCAAATCCAGAAAATCTTCTTTCCTCTCTATATCCAGGTTACAGAAGATGGGAACAAGGTACATCCTCAGTGGTCTTACCTCATTTGGAACTATCTCTAGAAACATAAGTTACCCTTCGTGAACTAAAACAACAAAAAAAAAAAACCCTTCACAAAAAAGTACTCCTACCTCTCTCGCTTTCCTTTGTTCCACTCCGAGAATAGGCAGAAGTTATACCTATAAGGCTGTTTGGTCTGTTTAGTTGACTTGAAGTTGATAAAGAGCTAGTGGAGGTGGAGAGCGAAGAGGTGGATGATGATGAAGTTGAAGTTGACGTTGGTCTATAGCGATGATATGGCTATTCAGTAGAAAAATGTCAAAATTAATTTACACAGATTAACAAATACAAACCATGGGACATTAAAACATTTAACTATATAAATAATTTTCATAGTAGTACCAAAATTAAATTATTAAAGTTGGAGTCAAGATTCACATAATTTCTCTACCTAAAGAGACTCATCATGAAAATACCTCTTCGACAGTTCGGGAATATCTTTGTCTATAATCATCATCTTTAGTTTCGGATTCTTTCTTTTCTTCTTGTTTTTCTTTGTCTTGCTTTTCTTTCTCCTCTTTTTCTTTTTCTTCATTTTCCTGTTCTCTGGTTCGTGTGGGACGACTTCTTCCTATAGTTTTTTCAGCTTCTTGAAGATCTGTCAGTGTTACACCCTGTGAAAACAGCAGTCAGCAAACACCATTTTAATATATAATTGATATTAATGCAGGTGATCACATTACATAAATATTTTAAACAAAAAATTCAACTTAAGAAAATTAAATCTATCTAGTAAGAAATAAATTTCTTACTATTGTACCTATAAGCTTTCCTCTTGAATGTTGGAACCAAACATCCCTCTGATAAGTGGTAAGTTTTTGCTGTAATGTGATCTACCAGAGATTCTCCAGCAAGACAATTTTTAGTTGAACTAACAGAAACAGATTGCATAGAAGATCCTACAGAGATAATTTAAGAACCCACTAGATGCTTCTGATGCTTCCAACATGACCATAAGCATACTATATATTTCTGAAAGAACTCTAAAAACATAACACATCATATTTTCAGAAATGTAGATACGTTGTAATTCACTCTCTGCAACCGGATTTTTAGGCCAGCAAGACATAAAAAATTGCACTGACAGCACTAGAGAAAGTTGTAACTCATTTGTTAGTTCGTTGTTATTCTGAGGCTAAAAACTAGTCTTGAAGTAAGCTCAGAAAGCAAACAATTTTTGAAGACAGTTTTTCTCTACTACACTTTTCAGCTGATGCATCTGACTGAGACATTGCTCAAAACACTTCGTAATCTATTCTTCAAAGCCAATTTTGCAGCTTATCAGTTATTTAATTGTTTTTCGTGTTGATAAAGTTTTAATAGAGTAATTCCTGGTAGCTTCTTTACTGCAAAGACTCAACAATAGTTGGCCTGTAGTTTAACCATCATTCAGGGCTCTGAATTAGAATTAGGAAGCAAAAATAACTCTGATAAGATAAAGTCGTATCAAGAGCAGCTCTCTCATTACAAAAGGTAACCAGAAATATTTGAGAAGTTTAAAACTGCAGAGATTTGAAAGTAACATCAGCAAACAATGTAGATAGAGACTTGGCCTCAAAACAGGTAAGGACAATGGCTACAGTATTTTTGTGCTGTTTTTCAGGGCCTATATGCTGATTATTCTCAGTTTGTCAGCATATAGTGGTTGGTAGTTGCTCCACTGCCCAAACAGAAGACTCTCTCCTAGTACTTTCCTGTCTCCACAGACACTAGACTGAATGTATTTTTTCTGTGTCATGGATCTTGTTAGCTATTCACATGTTGGTCAGCTCAATCACATTATTTACAATAGCCCTTGCACAGAAGAAAAAGAATTAGAAATGGATGCAAATGCAGTATGCTATGCCTGTTTCTCAAGTATTATGTTATGGGTATGTTTCCATAACCGTAGAAGCTTTAATACTACTATACCTGCGTAGATCTTCTAGACTGTCTTGCTTGCCTGGATCTAGCTTTTCTTTGGGACTCTGACTCTTCATCCCGTACTGGAGTGAGGTATGATCTAAAGAGTTAATTACAAACAAAATTGGCAAATGATAGTTTTTGTACAAATGTGTTAAAAGGTCAGAATAAACCCCCACAACATGATACAACTGAAAACCAAAGCAGTCAGAAGAAAATCTTTAACTATATAAACCAGGTTACATTTTAGACATTTCATCCATATCATAATAATCTATTCATCAAGACAGCAGTCTTAGAACTCAAATAAAATACATAGTGTTTTCTTACTTAATTTAGATTTCTTTTTTCCATTTTCTCTAAATATAACTTCAGCTTTTTTGGTATTTCACCAGCCTACTAAGTACTTCTTCAGGGATAGAAGAACTCAGAGATTCAGCCAAACAGACATTTGTACATCGAATATGTGTGCGTATTAACTTTTAACATTATTTGTAAGCTTTTAGAAAAAGCTAAATGTACAGCTAATGCAGAAAACCTAATTATATCACTTACTGCACCAGAAATTAAAAGTCCTTGAGGAGGTGGTTACTACATTTTCATATGAATCATTTATGCTTTGAGTAAACCAACTCCCTTTAAAAAAAATGAGCTTGAAAATAAATCCTCATGAAACCCACAAAAATCCTACAGAGTAAGCAGGTAATTGTAATCAAAGCCAAAAGGCTACTGGAGTAGACACACAAAGTCTGGACTCTTTAAAGAAATTCTCCAATGCAGGTAACTAGAGTAAAAAAAAAAAACAACCAAGATATAAATATCTTTACATGCATAAATACATATATTTGTACGTATGTAAAACCATAATTAAAGAATTTAGAAGTTTTTAATGCATTTGTTGATTTTCTATTACAGAATATTCTGGGAATGCTGCTGTAATTTCACACAGTTTTGAAATCCTTAGATTAGCTAAAAATTAGAAAAAATAAAAAAAGTTTTGGAAAAGCAAAATCAGAAGGTTGCTTAAAACACTCAGCCTCTCTGAACTTCTTTAGATCAGATTCTGCAATATTTTCCGATTGTCTCTTTTTATATGTCATTAGTTAAGAATAATTGGCTAATGATTCAATAGTTGGCTAGTGATTATGCCATCATCTATTAACACTTAAATAATTTATGTATAGAAAGAGAAGTTCTTTGATCATCTAATAATACATTTGTTAGCCTTAGCATATACTAAAAACAGTATTGAAACAATTCTAACACTTAAAAATAAACTTCATTTATACAGACCTATGTACCACTACCTGTGTTCTAACTCTATTAAACTAAGCACCCCTAAAACACAGGAAAATTCTTATCTGCTATACTTAAAAATGTTGAAACAACGCCCATTGTATGACACATCTCAAAAACCCCACACTATGTTAATTTGATTTCCCTATCCTGTTCTCTTGCAAATAGCATATTTCATTGACTTTCCATTTTCCTAGAGCTCCGGGCCCTATGGAAAAGGAAAAGGGTGGCTGCTGGCTTGCTTTAGCTAAAATGACCTGAAACATTACCCACCTAGAAGGTTTTGACTGCAGAGCAGGTATAATCTTTAGGGCTTGAAAATTGCCACATATTCTCCCACTTAAATTGGTTTTTGGTAACTGTCACACCTACACCTACCTTCCAATAAATCTGAAATACTTTAAATCTCACTGAGAGAAAATGAAAACTTTCAACTTGCCAGGTGCATGCTGCAGCTACTGTCAGAGTAGAAAGTGCCCTTCCTTAGCATCCCTTGTGGATGCCACACAGGTTCCCTATACAGTATTATTCATGATAAAAAGATTTAAAGATTCAAGTTTGTAATTTTCTTCCCTGTTTCTCCAAACCAATCCTAAAAATCATACAAAGACTATAGCTTCAGCTATTCCAAAAGGATGTGCCATTACCTGCTTCATTACTAAAAGGTTTATAGTGTCTTTATTTATTTAATATCTTTGAAATACTGTTGTTGGCTATTAAGATTTAATAGATATCCTAATATACCATGAAGAATGCATCTGCAACAATATATTACACAATCATCCTAGTCAGACAAAATCAAGGAATTTCAGGCCAACTGCAGGTATCTAAAGCGTGTGTAGTTATGTGCACATCAGTATAAACACACTAGTGAGAGTCAATAAGACTGCAAAATCCTTGCCTTTCCAGTTGATATGAGACCGAAATAGTATTTGCATTTTAAAATCTGAACTATTTTTGAAAAAAAGATGCATTTTGTCGGTTTTGCTTTTCATTTGTTGGGTTCAGTCAAATTTCACTTTGGAAAATGCCCGTTCTGACCATGGTTGTTATAGAAATTTGTCATTAGCACATGTGGGCACTTCCTGAATCATGGTGGGAAAGAATAAAAACATAATCCACATTTTTGTAGAAGTTATTTCATTTCAGTTTTGGGTATGAGGGAAGATTATGGAAAACAGGCTACCCTAATTAGGCCTAAAGCTTTAAATGTTGTTGCCTTAAGTGAACCAAAAGAATGCAGGTTTCTTGTGTAATAAGGAACAGCTTCATTACCTCCATGAACATACAGAGATACACAATGATACAGGAGCTACATTTCAAAACTATTACAGGAGCAACACAGAAATCTGAACTTGCATTTCAGCAGAAGGGTTAAAGGATAAACATTTATAAATATCCAGAAGAAGAAGAACCTGGGGAAAGCTAACAGGAATAAACAATCTTTAGAAATCTTATTTTTGCTTCCATAAATAGCAGGAAACAACTCTTTATGGAAACATATATATGCACCAGTCTTAACTCATCCTTATAACTGTAAACAGAAAAACACAGCATATTCTTAAAATAAGATTTACATCGGCTTCTTACTCATTCTTCATATTGCCTTTACAATTGTATAATTATGTTTCAAGTAGAAGAGACCCTAAATGATGCAATGAAATAAACAGAATGTGTTGGGTTCAATATTCTCTTCTCGGAATTGCCAGCCATACAAAATAGTTGAAAAAATGCTATGCTATAACTTATTAGCATACTGCCAGTGGCATATTAGCTCAATCAGCAGCAATGTACTTGTAGTAATTAATCATTACTCATTATTTTTAATTCTGTGGTTTTACATAGTTCCATTATGGGTATTTTTAAGAGGATTCATTTAATCTATTAACAGAAATATAAATATTAAAATACCACATACTGAATGAGAACCCAAGGTCAGTCAAAAACATACAGTATTGAAGTTTATATTTCATGAACGGTCTCTACTAGTACTCTTAGACTTTAGCTCTTAGATAAATCAAGACATGTTACTTGTTGTTTCAATACACAGAAAGAAAACAACACTGCTTTACATACTGTACTGTCCAAATTTGTGGTAACCAACACATTCCTTTAAGTAAGAAAAAAATTATAACTTTGTGTAAGAGCAACATTACTCTTAGGACCTTTACACACCTCCGTCTCTCCCTGACCTCTGATGTTGAGGACACAGTGCCAGAAGTAGCTGTAGTCATGGCTGTGGTAGTGGCTGTAGCATTTACAACAGATGGTGCAACAGGAACGGTCACTGCTGTAGGAACACTGTCCTTTTCTTTCTCAGTACTATCCTCAGCCCACAAACGATTTGAGGTACTACAGCATAACAAGCAGCAACACAAAAAAAGAGAAAAGGAAACAGCTAAACAATGAAAGCACTTTACTAAACAACTAATAACATGTAAATTGAGGGATGGATTTTTTTTTTAAAAAGGTAGACTTTGAAATGTCTCTACTATGAAAGCTCAACTTGAGCTATTAAATTGAATAAATTAAGAATTAGCAGTTCACAATGACTGAACTTTTATTCTTCACACCTTTCTAACATTGGATTTATTCTTTTATACCAATATGGCTGTCACTTCACAGCAGAAAGCCATTCGCAATTTTTGAGCCAAATTGTACAAAATCAAAACAAATTTAACAGGAAAGTGAAAAAATCCAGAGCCCCAGAATCTACTAAACAAGAACGCATGCACATACATAAGCACACAGTAGACCTGACAAAAAAAAACAAGAAAAAAAAGTGTGCTGGTGCCATTACCTGCTTTGTACACCTGCTGAAGTAGAACCCGTTGTACTCTTCGTAGTAGTGTTTGTGCTGGCAGGCAGTGTTTTCTGAAGACCAGCAGAAGAGGTAACTGTTGATGCAGTACTTGGAACATTAGAACTTATCAAATCATCTTGTCTTCTACCAAAGGAGCCACTGAAGGAGAGACAAGTACAATGTCTGCATTTATTACTTATCTTTGCTCATTAAAATATCACCAAGTAGGAATGATCCATTAAATTCCTGCCCATGTATTCTGTGCCTCAGATGAGTCTTGGAAACTTCCGGGACAAAAGAAGCATTTTCTTCACTGTTTCCTTGACTAGAACTTTTAATTTATGACTTCAGAGGGCAGCAGTCCTGACCATTTCTCTTAGTCCTGACCATTTCTTCACACAACAAGGAGATAAAGAATGGAATCTCACTTGTTTATGTAAGACTGTCTTGATCACATCTACTAAAGTATTCATATAGGGCCCCCAATGTCCCATTTTTAAATTGCTGTTTCACCCACACTGAATACCTCAGAAAATGCAGAACTTCACTGCACAGCTTGTCAGAAAAGAAAATGTCACTCCTCTTATAATTTGAAACCAATTAAATGTACTGCCTTTTAAAAAAAAAACAAAACACTTAAATCATTCCCAGCAAGAATAACCTCCCACTCAGGTTATTCCCTTGCTCTTCAAGTTATAAAGAAGACTCAGTGGCTTCCACATTTTTATCCACTGGTTCTGGCTGAATAAATTTTGCACTAGCAGGTCAGAATGTTTGCCCATGACTAAATCTCAGAATCCAGAGTTAGGACAGACAGAGCATCGTTGTTACTAATTGCAAAAGATTTAAGGATAAAGATGCTTCTTTGTCATTCTGCAATTGATATTTTTTTCTATCAACTTTAGAATGACAAAAAATAATGGTAAAAGAACAACCAAAGAAATACCTTGTTAAAGCACAACATGCAATTTAAAAGCAGTGAGCACATTTTGTTTGAAGACTGGAGTGTAAATACTGGTAAAAGCTAACATACAAAGATTGTTCTTACATATTAACTGTTGATATTTTGCATCCAGAACAGGCAATCTGTGCAATATCTTTCCTAAACGTAAAGTTAGGAAAATTGACAAGGCTTTTTTTAAGGCAGGAGGTTATCAAGAAATTAAGATTATGCTGTATGAAACAGTCTGATTACATGCCACTGATAATACCAATGTCAAGACTCCAAAAAATGTTGAGTATCCATCACCACGTACATCAGCAGCACATATCAATATGCAGCTTAGTTACTTGACTTTTTTTTTGATTTATTCATTTGAGCTATTTATTGCTCCACTAATTACAATGAAGAACTTGACTTAAATAGTTACACTGAAACTACACAACGAAGGAAAATTAATCATGCATATATTTGCAGGATATGATTCCTCCTGAGAAAATCCTGTAAGTTAGAAACTAGTACACTTGAAAATTATTTTCATATTTTCATCATTTACTTTGCATTCAAGTTAATTTTATGTATGCATTCTATGATACTGATACTCAACAGAGGTATGGCTATAATTTACCATTTAGGAGAACAGCCCAAGACTTCAGGGACTGTCATGCAAGAACCAGAATTCAGAGACAATATTTTCCCTCTTTTAAGCCTACTTTGAAAAAAAAAAAAAAGAAAATTCCACACCTTCTTTGATAACTTGTGTTTAATGATGTAGGACCTTCATTCAAACTGTTTTTCTTGACATCTTCCTCCCATTTTCTCCTGGTATAGGAACTGCCACCACGTATTGAACTAGCAGATGAGTCTCTGAAAAATGATTTTAGTTTAGCAAGCTCACATTAAAGATATTAAAGAAGGCTGTTCTTGATGTGAGCTGAACAGCAGCTTCAAACTAAAAACCTGGATAATACACTTAAAATAAACATAACCAAACAGGAATAAAATTACCTTTATGGACAATCATTTTCAAGCCCCTGTGGAAAAATACTATATTCCTACTAATGCCATTAGAAATATCAGAAAAAAGCAGCATCAAAAGAAAACTGCTAAAGAGGATTTAACCAATATATCAACCAATAAAATCAACTGTTGGCTTTTATCTGTGATCATTGGTGGCTTTGTTTTTCCCAGAAAAGGAACAAAATATCTACCTGTTTGCCCCTGAGATTATCCAATGTAATAAGCGGAAAACTACTTGGGTTTTTTAGTAGCTGATTTAATAGGATTTTTCATTCTTTGATATTATAAGAAGTTGAAAAGCTGACAAACCTTCAGAATTCATGATACTGTAGACTAGTGTAAACAGGCTTACAGTAGCCATTCCTGAGTGGCCTGCTGTGCATCACTAGCTGACATGACTTTAGTCATAAGGAATTTCCAGACTGTTGTTGCAGTTTATAGCAGCAAGAAACAACCTTGCAAAAATCTACTTAGAAAAACTATTGACACTGAGATGCAAAAACTGAATTTTTAATAAAAATGTGAGTTCAAGATTTGAAATAAAGTTCAGACAGAAGGGAAAATCCCAATGACTTTCACAAAACTATACATAAAAGGTAACCAGGTGTACAGAAAAATAAAACAAAACTTTGTAATGATCTGTTTTATGTTCAGATACCTTTGGCCTCAGAATGCACCTCTTTTTGCACAAAAATTTTGCTAGTACTTCTGCAGCTGGAAACAACTTTTGAAAATGATGAAATAATAACAGTGTAGTGTTATTTCTTACCAGCAAAGAGAAACACAAATACTGAATATCATCTTACACAGAAAGGTCCTGCTGCATAAGAAATTTTTCATAATTACTCAAGGTTTCACTTTGCCAAGACACAACTGACTTCAGCACTTTTGCTGAAGCACTGGCTACTCAACTGAGGCTGGGTGTCTGAGATTTGTTAACCTAAAAGCCCAGTTAGGATTCATCTTGAAGTCATTTCCATCACTCACAGTAGGACGTTATTTGGATTACGCTACATTATCGATACGTGAGACAAGTAGGTGTTCAGACAGGTAGAAGAAGAACCCGGCATAAGCAACAAGGACAAAGATCTGTGACAAAGGCAGAAACCTTAATAATTTATTAAGGTACCTGAAGGGCAGATGGTTAAATTCTACATGTAAACAAGGTCAAAATAAATGTCAAAAATCTCTTATGGCTTTAGGTAGGCAAGATGGGTTTTCTACATACACCAGGCAAAGTATTGGTGCCTAAACAGTCTGGCCTAAAAGCAGGCTTCATCTCTGGTACCCCAAGGCATACAGAAAGTTCTCAGAAAAAGCAATTGTTTGGCGAGCACTGGGACTAACGAGACTGGTGACTGCAGTTAACCCAATCCACATGAGAAAAACTGTGCTATTGCTCACAACCACTTTTGGAACTGTGTCTGTGAATGAGGCGTGATGGTTAAGACTGGTACATCCAGGATACAAATAAACCTCAACACTGAAGCAAAACTTAATCCCTTTGTTACAACTAGTAATAGCTTCTAAGAAATAAAACCGTAAAGAAATGTTTGTCCGAATCCTAAGGTATCTTCTACTTCAGACACTTTAAGAGAACAAGAGTTTTTGAAAAGATCTCAGAGAATAAAAACTGAATAATAATAATCCCTGTATAAACAAACGAAAACTGGCAAATTCAGTCTCAAAGAATATAGTGCTCCAGAGAATGATAGCACAAACAGAAACTCCAAACCGCCCCATTATAGAAATACAGATTAAAATGCATCTGGCCAAAAAAAAAGAGAGATGCTAACAAATTACACTGCACTTTAGGGGAGCATGAGATCTGGGATATTCCTCTTCCAAAACAGAATTTGTCACCTAGAGACTAAACTTCAGCAATTTCCTGCAAACATAAGAAAAAGCAGTATTTATCTTGTGTTTGCACCAAAACAAATCATTCTCATGAGTAGCAACAAAGACACTCCTCTTCAGGCATAAAGAAATTATCAGTCTTACACACAAGGATTACAATAGCACATTTTGAGCAACTACAGGCTTTTCAGTTCAGGTCATTCTACGTTCGGCTATCCAGACACGATCCAATAAAAGGCACGACATTAGGAAGACCTTCTAAGTTTTGCACTATGCATTCTACAGTAATTCAAGAAAATGTCCCAGGAGAAGTGAAAAATGGGAAAGTTAAGTTATGGTTATGTTAAGGTAAGATCATGTTACATTCTGATAATGTAAATATGACATGAAAGTATCCCAAATCCTACCAGGTAGGAAGCCTACGCACCTTTTGTTTCTTTTGTACTGAAAACAATAGAAGAAGTATCAGCAAAGAAAATAAAAATCTACAGAAGAAGATGAAAGGTCAACATGTAAACAAGAACAGTAGAAGAATGGCTTTTCTAAGCTAACTCTGATCTCTGTACTGCTGCTGCACAACATGGTTTTAAGCAAAGACTATAAGAAACACATCGTTTTATTGTTATCAAAAGTGATAATGGAGCCCAGTAGCAGCATTTTGCAATTCAAGATAAAGCAGTAAAAAATAAATTTTGAATTTTATTTTCTCCCCAGGAGGCAACACTCATTGTGCAGTTCTGGTCTTGTCACAGAATAATTTGGACTTTAAAAAGGGTCATTATAATTTACAAGACCAAAATCCTTCAGGAACTGGATTATCATATCGATTAGCATAATCTATGCAGTAGGATGGTATAAATTAGCATTGTCTTAAAATACATTAAGTTTGTCAGTCACTCTAATATCAAGTAATTTTATATTTAAAAGAAATTATAACTTCAGAATCACCTGTTTTCTTTTTCATCAATGTCAGAGGTACTGGCCAGTCGTCTTGGTATTGTAGGTGCAACATATGCAAGTCGAGTTCCTTTTCCATCTTTCTCCTGAAAGACATGTATTTTCTATTAAGTGTTACTATTATTGATTATACTGAGAATTGTTTGGAAAATTGACAGCTCGAGATGTATTTACTGTGACCAGATTATATAAATGAGTTTTATGCTTTAGTAAAATATTATAAAGACTGCAGTAGTGAAAGGAAACTGTTAGTGTTTTCATTCTAGTGAGGTAAATGACTCAATTTCTCTTTTTTCTGCTTTGTGGCAGTACAATTCCAACACTGATAACTGAAAGCAACCGGTTCAGTATTTTTATATGGTAGAGTACATTATTATTCTTAATCTTTAAAACATAGAAACACTTGTACTTGAAACAGAACCATAAGTTCTGTGTTGTTCAGTTACCTAAACAACACTTGTTCCAGTGGTTCAGTGTATACACTGGATCACCTGGTTCAGTGTATCCATGCTTAATTACAGAACCAGTTTTTGTAAATAAAAAATCACTATGAAATGAAAACAAACACAAAAGAGACTTCTTCTGTTTATAAGATTCTTTCAACATCACTCTCCAAGTGAGACCACAACCATCAAACCTTTATTGCCTCCGAAGTGTAAAAACTACTACTAGCACTGCAAGTCCTAAAAAGGGGTTAAATGCCAGACTTGTACTCCAGATTGCCAGGCAATGAAGGTGCATATTACACTTTAAGAAATACTACACAGAAGCTCCATAATTTAACTTTCTGGAATTTTAGTAAAGAAGAGCTGTGTACTACGATCTTACCTCTATAATACATTATAAACATCTGTACAAAGAAAGGTATATAAATTCCTTGAAATGTTGTTTTACACTTAATATTACTACCTTTTCTTTGTTGTCCAATGAAGAGGAAAGTCTAGGACTTGAAGCAGAACGCATAACACCTGCAGAGTCCTTTTCTTTCTGAGCTTCTTTGGAAGCAGTAATCTCTGCAAGTGCACCATAACTACCAGTTTTTCTAAGACCCAACCTCCATGAAGCAGGAGATTCATCTTTCCTCTCTTCATCTTTGGGAGAAACCTTGGTTGTAGATGTTGGAAACTGTAACACACATGAAATTTACATTACCTGTGGTAATTCATGCTCCTTGCAGAGATTTGAGAACACAATTGCTTTTAATAATCGTAAGTGCCGAATTCGTAGGGGAGTTGTAATGAGAGGCAACCTAATTTTCTCTTAAATTAGTCAATGAGATAAGAAATGTCAGACTGGTCAAGGTACACTACTCCTCTAAAAGTTAGCTTAGGAAAACCCACACTTTGTAATACACACTGTGAACTTGAGATGCAAACTTAGAAACATGCAAATCTGGTATTAACATTTTGATTAAATATGTTATTTTGCAACCTGTACATAAACCTGTGCACACAAGAACCTCACCATAGATTTTTCACCCTTATTGGGCACAAGAACAATGCCAGTTTTGCGCAAGCCCTGCCTCCATGATGCAGGATCTACTGACTCCACGATAGGCATGATAGGAGGAATGAAATCATACTAAAGTCAATTAAGACAAGACAAAGATGAAGATTGAAAGAATGGAAAACAGAAACAAAAGGTTGTTTTAACACCACGTAGTTTGCTCCTATGTTTATGTTACATAGGTCTTCGTTACAGCACAAAATACCAAAAGCAGTAAGACACTTAGAAACTTAGTAACAGATTCCTACTAAACACAGCAAGTTTATCTCATTCAGAAGCAGAATTACAGTTTGCACAGAAGAGAACAACAAAGCCTATGACCTAACAAGGTCCATGGCCTAAATCCTCACAGTGTTGAGAATACTGGAAGATTCACACTAACATACCCCTTATCTTCTAATCCTATATCATTCATATCCTTTAATCACACCCCATGCTGGCTCAGCTACCCTCCCAAACCTCCTTTACTTCAGTACTCGCAGTCAGAGAGCAGCACTACTGAATGCCATGCAGACTGAAGAAAACCCAAATTCAAGCTTAGTACTGCATCTGCACCACCTGTGTGCAACATGGCTTGGCCATCTATGGTGTAAGAGCAGAAAAGCAGCTGCAGTAGCACAGACAGTATAAACCTGAAAAGGTACGTGCAAGAGTAGGTGAAAGATCACTCATACAGTGCTGCTTTACCTTCATTAGTAAAAACAGTTTAAAAACTTTTTGTTCAATGATACGAGCTTCAACTACTCCTCTAGATCACATGTACCTCCTATGTTACAAGATAATCAGTCTTGATATAAATGTGCATTTATTTTGTTGCTACAGAAGGCCCTGAGCTTTTCATACAATATTAGGAAGATAACTACAGTTTACTTTTAAACTGCACCTTTTACCTTTGAGATCAAAACATAAACCATTAATTACTGCATAATAAAATTACAACAGTGTATTAACAATTTGTAAGAGGTTATAATTCGGTTTAAAATCAAATTTATTTCTTCCTATAAAAATAACTCCCTTGTCATTTAATCACACAACTGCATCTGTTAAATTAAAGGATATTCTGTAAGATGAATCATCATTAGATTTTATTTTGAGTAGGAAAATATAACCCCAGTAAGCTCCCAGGAGCTAAATACACTACATACTATTCCCCCAGCAGTATGTCTTTTCTCTCTACTGTGGCTTCATTATATCCTGACCACTTTTCAGAAGCATCAGTAGTGGGTTACACTTTCATTATGATGCATATAGAAAAGTTGTAATGATTGACAAATGAAGACTTACCAGCTTACTATCCAGTCTGCTTTGATATTCTAAAAGTTTGACTTGGGTACCATCTTCTGACTATGCATTATTATCTACTGTAATTTTTCCCCCAGGCATACCTATCTTCCTTTGACAAGCCAAATTAAAGTTCATTCAAATTAACTAGTCATGTAAAGTTACAAGCTTTAAAAAGCTTCAAGCATGCAATATGGCTTTACTAGGCGTGTTTTTTGGGCTGTCCATTGAAAAAATGTGTCCTAATTATCTAGCTCTTCCATGAGGTCCTAACCGTATTGAAACAGGGATGAGACCTACAGTACTTTTTACTGCACAAATACAGACACAGAGAGACACTAGAACTGCGGCTTCTAGAAATTTTGGAGGAGTCCAACATAGAAGAGACTTCCAAAGACAAAGTTTAGTTTCAGAAAAAACAAGAACTCCACTCACTGTGCAACAATTTTTTTTTTTTTAAGAGGATCTTACATTCAGCTACTTTGTTTAGAATTAAGCTACAGTTTAGAATTAAAACCATTCAAAATTTAAAAAAAAATGAACACAGTTTCTGGAGAAGAACACAAAATATTTTAAGAATCTGTGCATAATTTCATCAATTCACTTTGGTTAACCCAATCCACTTTTTATACTAGAATCAAAAGAATGTATGCTTACCCAGAAGAAAAGAAACGGAAAATCACAAAAAAGGTATTTTATTTTACCTTCTTAACAGGCGATGTAGGTGGTCCTTGGCCACCAGCTACTGAAGGTGCCGTCACAGCTACCGATGCTGATTGTGTACTTGTGGTATTTGCATTATTAGCTGACAACGTTTTGGTCTTATCTGCAAAATATTGACAAGATTTTAATTTTCATTTTTCTTTCGCAATTTCTTCACCTCTACAACACAGAGCAGAATTTCTATTGAACAAATTTGACAGTCAATTTTACAAACAGCATTTTATTTATTCCTCAGTGTTTTCCCCATCACTCCCAATCTGTATCTTATCTAGGTCCATCTTTTTTTCTAAAAGGTCATGCATGCAATGTTTTTTTTGGTATTCAGGAAGTGTTACCACTCAGAGATGCCGAGACAAAACCACAGAATCATTCAAGCTGGAAGTGACCTCAGGAGATCACCTAATTCAACCTTCTGCTCAAAGGAGGGTCAATACTGCCTACAGACCAGGTTGCTCAGGGCTTTGATGAGACACGTCTTGTAAACCTCTAGAGACAGAAATTCCACAGTCTCCCCAGACAGCCTATATTTTAGTAGCTAGCTAATGAGCATAAAAAAATTGTAGGAGGTATGTTGGCATCTAATCTGATCTCATTAATGCATATAAATATCTCAAAGGTGGGTGCCAAGAGGACGGTGCCAGACTCTTTTCAGTGGTGCCCAGTGACAGGACACAAAGTGATGGCCATAAACTAAAATACAAGAAGTTCTACCTCAACATGAGGAAGGACTTTTTCACACTGAGGGTAGTAGACACAGGGAAGTCATGGAGTCTCCCTCTCTGGAGACAATCAAACCCATCTGGCCACATTCCCATGTACCTTGTTCTAGGTGACCCTGTATTGGCAGGGGGTTGGACTAGATGATCTACAGAGGTCCCTTCCAACCCTGACTACTCTTTGATTCTGTGATAGTTAATTTGAACTAAAGAAGATAGGTGCTAATTCAAAGTGAAATATTTATTCTCAGATAAATGTATATGTTGAGTTCAAAGAAATTATTAACTGCACAGAGAACCCAGCCAGGAATTCTGGCCACCAGAATGGGCTGAGGCAGGGACTTGCCTTCCAGAGCGCTGACTTTCCATTTGCTTCATTCCTTCTTTGTCCCCTGTTTTTCCTACCTAAATTTCACTGTCTATCTACTCTTCTGCTTTGTTCTTTCTACCAAAATGTCTTTCTCTGTGCTTTATGTACCTTAATCCCTCTTATATAAACATACAGAAAATGACATGGTTGTGATACAGTAACTGTTGTCACTGCATTTGCTTCAGCTTCATAATGTTACACCTCACTTCTGTTTCACGTATTCAAATTGTACATTATTTGGGATGGGATGCTACCTCCTATCCGTGCAGTATGGAGCAACATGGGGTTCAATCCCCACCGGTTTTGGCCTTACTATAAACACACCTTTACATCTACACTACCCATACAGCATAGGAACAGTTAACTTGGAAAGTATGTAATGTTTCGTACAGTGTTCTCACAACTACATTCAAATTCAACAAGGTACCAATCTTCAACTAGAAATTCTATAATTGATAGTATTGCTGTTACATACTCGTTTTAGTTATGGACACAGTTGAACAAATGTTTCGAAAGTGACTTATGCAGTAAACAAATACAAATACAAAAAACCAGCTTACATGACTAACCACTTAATGGAAAGTACTTTCTAAACGCAACTGAAAAAAATGGTGGTGAAATTCTAGATGATAAAAAGCTGAACAGGACAATGTGGACTGACAGTACAATTTGAGATGATGCACAGGCAGATCTGATGGAAAACTGTTAACGATTAAAATGATTTAAAATATAGAAAGAAGTTATCTGGAGCAAAAGCATGGAAGGAGAAAAATGGATTTTTCACAACTGTATTCTGAAATTATTTCTAGGACACCAAGAACATAGTTGTATTCATGACTGAGCTAATATTAACTAACTTTCAAAAAACATTAAAGTACCCCAAAGTAAGTTACAAAACCCAAACTGCTGAAAAATTTTGTTTTTCATCATGTTTCCCTGCCCTTTGCAAGATGCTAGCTTTGTATTCATAATTCCCCTCTTGGTCTTACAGACAGAATTGTATTTATTTTGAAACTACATTCTCACATAAGTAATGTAACAAAATATAAGTTTTAGGAAAACATTTAAAATATCCCGAGAGATTAGAAATCACAGTTTCCAGTACTTCAGAATATGGAACACTATTAAAATACTTTACAACCAGATTGCTCCTTAAAATATTAAGATTTTTCACTAGAAAAATCTTTCACTACCTTAAGCCGAATAACGGGAAAAGAAAGGGAAAGTACAATCTTGGAACTTAGAGATGCAGCTCTACAGGGAAAAGCCTAAAGTCTATCTTGCCAAATAAAGTATGATAAAGCCTTGTTGATATTAAAACCCCTGAAGTTTACATAAATTAATTCTTGTGTCAGAGTCAAATTTTCCTGGCACAAACTACATACTGGCAATGAAGAGAACACAATTACCAGAATCATAAAGCTCAGCAGACATTACAGCCAGCTCAATGACAGAGAAATTACTACATGTTATATATTATAAGTGGTTTGAATTTAGCAAAGCTCAGTAAATAACTGATGCAAGTATACTAAGGTAAAAGACTAATTACAAAGCTAGACAGACATTTTTTCCAGCTTAATAGTGAAATGCTGGCTTATTTCAAAATACAAAAAAATAATTAAACCATAATAGACAGATTGTTTCAGCAACTTGTTTTTACTTCTAACTACATTAAAAGTTCATGATAGATTGGTTCTAAAATACCTTCTTAGTCTTACCTTTCAGGTGAAGAAATTAGAATGTATTAAAATGAAAACTGACAGCTTACCAAAAATGGTCACTTGTTTTTAAAAGTGTAAGTATAAAATATTAACAAGCTATTTCTAATGACATCCTTGTCTATGTATTTTATTGCTGCATTGTAATTTTAAAATTCTTTATTAGGATTAAACATACATCTTTAAATACTACTTGGCTGACATTTGTTTTCTGGTTTGAAAGAAAATGATACTATGCTGTTCTTATATCACTATTGGCTATTCTGAAAATTGTTCAAGAAAAAACCAACCCATAAATTCCACAGAAGAGCAAAATATGCATACAACTTTGCATACAATCCCAAACTTTTCAAAGAACATTCCTCTTTAACTCAAGTTGCATATGAAGTAACTGTTAACATTAAAATAACACCTTTAAAAGTTTATCTCAGTACACACTGAAAATATATGCACTATTACTCTATCAATACCTGAGTCACGATTGCCAGATTAATTGATAATTACTTCAGGATGGAAAGAGCAAATAAGAATGTTTGTACTTTTACTGATCCAATCTCTAAACCAGTTTCACAAGCAAATACTGCTACAAAACTTTCATTTCTCATTTGATCTTCTTTTTCAATGTTTCTGACATGCTACTTAAGGCCTATATTAGTCTATTTAATTAAAAGTATCAATTGTTAAGTAGCCAATCAAGTAAACTGGTTAATAGCTTTAACCTAAGTAGCCACCAGTAAACACATCCATTTGATGTATCTGTTATGACCTGACTTTAGACTTGTATAAACTTGCTTTAAAATGACTGGAAGCTTAGTGAAATGCAGAAGAATAAGTGAAATGTACTATACTTAACTCTCTATCATGTGATATTAAATAAGTAAATTCATAAAGTAAAAACCTGAAGAAAGGCAATGCTCCAAATAACGTACCAGTCTCTGCTTCAGATTCTGAGTCATCCTCCTCTTCCTCTTCACTAGAACAACTGGATTCATCCTTCTTTCCCTCTTCTTCCTCATCTGCTTTTTCTTGCTCCAGGGACTCTGCATTCTTTTCTTGCTCCATAATCAACGTCTCCTTACTGAGTTTAAAAAGAAAAGTACTTACTAAATTCCAAAAAATTTACTAAAGCCTGTTAAGTAGGACTTTGTGACAGCTTGTAAAGTCATCTTTTTTAAGAGCTTATAATTTTTCCTATTTTACTTACTTTTTGAATGTTTTCTGTGTCTGATTATTATCCAGGTTGGCTGTGGATTCAATTAGGGGAGATTTCTTTTCGCGCTTCTCACTATGAAGCTTCAAAAAATAGAATGATGCAGTTTAATTGATAGAATGGTATCACTGTGACAAAATTACAAATGGAGGGAAATCTTCTCCAACTATTAAAAATACTGGAGTGTGTGTGTATAAGCTTTCAAAGTTCAAAATTCTAAAATCTCAGAAACTGTTATTCCAATTGCTGATACTTCAGATCATAAAATGACACTGGACAAGGCAAGTAGTAGAGCACCTTTCTTCTTCCAAGGCTTTTTGGTTACCACAACTGACCAGGTAAGGGCTTAAGATCTTGTGAGATGGCTGTAGGATTACCTGAATTGAAGTGCCAAATCAAAACTTTGGTTTTAATCTTTATGCTGCTCTTGAGCTGAATACCATATTCCTACGTACAGTAAACTGTAATATATATATATATATATATATATATGTACAAGGCCTACCAGATTCTGCTTCTTTTGCAATTCTTCTAAATATCCTAGAATATCTTCATCTGCTACATCAAACGCTGTCTGACCCTGGAGAAGGGGAAGAAGTAAAACATCGTAATTGTGCAAGAGAATTTAAATACAACAGACTACAATGTCTTCTCATATGATGATGCAGGTAAAGGAGCACATTCAGAGAGAGAAATTGAAAAATATAAGTCAAGCTCTATTGCAAACTGTTAGTCTGTCAGTATTTGAAAACAATTTTGCAATATTACTTTTTTGGGGGATAATTGAAACAAAACCATCTATACCTGACGAGTAAACACATTTTTTAAGTGATAAAGACATAACAACAACATTTTCCTGTCCTTTGAAGTGAACAAAAACCCACTATGAAGGAAAAGAAAAGTAGATTGATGAATATAATTCTCACAATATTAGTTCCAAACCAACAACTGTTCCCAATGGCAGTTGTACGGATGGATCCTGAGCAGTTCAGTATCCTTCTCATTGTAGGTCACCACATCAACCACAGACTGATTTTTTCAAGATTATAATATTTAAACAAGCTATACTAAATTTAAGTAGTCATGCTTTCACATTTTACAGCAAAACTCTATTTTACAATTTACATTCCATTTTAGAGAAGATCTGCTACAACCACTTGTTCTTATTTATCTTTAGTGTATGACTTCCATGGGCTATGAACTTGAAGGCTGGAATCTAGGCAAATTCCTAGATCCACTGGTATATATGCAGCTGCATCAACATAATGGGTGGATTTCATGAGATGTTGGGAAGATCATGACAAGATCAGTCTAGTAAGTTCTTCTGTACAATAACCAGTAATAAAGACAGAGCTGTCATTTAAATGCAGTCACAGCAGCTTATAAAAACAATGAAAGGTGTTCCTATTTGCACTTATTTCAGTTTCTCAAAATGTTAACTAAAGGTAAATATATTCCTAATTACACTGTGAAGGCTATCTTAACTGGTTAGACAGGAAACCACTAATTTTCACATCCATAAAGCTTCTGACCATACAGAAGCACCTGCACTTTTCAACAAGGCTTACCCAAAAGAGCTTGACATTTGAACTGTTATCTCAGGTTTATATCTGCATTATAATTACAGTCTTTAAAGTGGCCTTCTATTTTTAGGTAGCTGTTAAGTTGGAGTTAGACCTACCTGGACCACAAAGAGTCACTTTACAAAAAACTGTTGTAGTTGGAAGGTTATATTTAAACCCAAATCCACAACAGTTGATACCTGAAGCGCCTAAACAATAAAGGCTGAGTTCTCCAAGGTGCTAAGCACATACAGCTGAAACCAAATCCAGAGGAGTTTTCAATCTTCTTATCTCCAAAACCAAAAATGCTTACTAGCTTACTTCAGAACACAACAGGCAAATCTTTCCTAGCTTGCAGAGACAAGCCCATATAGCAAAAAAACCCAGCTGATATATTTCTATGCCTCCTTATTTCTTATTCTTGCCTAGGTGGAGTTGAACATACTTTTATGAAAGTGCTCTCTAGCGTATTATATCCGCATTGTCACAGTCCCAGTAAAAAGTCTAACACGTAATTTGAAAAACTGACTTTGATTAATTACATCTGCATCTGACTACCTGATACAAAATACAATTACGCAGCTGACATTTTTAAGTTCTGTAAGCATTATACAGAAAGAGTTGAAGCTATCTGGAATTTAATTTCAGAATTCACTAATTTTATTATAAGTATCCTCCATTTGTAAGGAATAAAAATTCAACAAAGTCTAAAAATGTTAAGCAGCAGTAATTTTACCCTTACATAGAGTAAATATTTGCTAATTCATGGTCTGCATCTGCATTATTTTCCTAATTTATTTTTGAAAGTTTATGAAAAAATTCAATGAAGAATCCATCTTAAGATGGCAGGTAATTTACATATATAGTATTGACAGAAACTGGAAGCAGATCAGAACACACTGCAAAGAAAAGAATGAGAGCTCAGCACTTACACAGTTGAATGAAAAGGTTTGGATCCTTCTGATGCCTGTGTGAATCATGAATGTATTTGTACTTATTGGGAGCAAGATCTTGCAAAGCCAGCAAGCTACACAGGCATAGAAGTCTAGGAAATACAGCTTAGGAAGCATTTAAATTATGTCTAGTGAGTCCAGAGATGCCTAAAAGTTTCTTCCAGCACACCCAAATCAGCATAATATAGTGGTAACTCTTCAGTATGGCAGCACAAGCTCATTTTAAGAGTTCAAACACTACCCAAAGGCATCATCGTCTTCAGAGATCAAATGAAAGCCTGTATGCAATCCATCAAGTCACTAATTTTGCATCACTGAAATGCCAACAAACTCTTTCAATTTTGAATTTCCATGTGAAAGATTGCATGGACCATTTAATATAGAACTAAGCATCATGTCTGCCTAGAAATTAATTTAGACAGTCAGAGAATTTAGTTTTGAACACAAACATGCTGTTTTGACAAAACATGCATTATATAAAGCTCCACGTACAGTAAACAGCAGTTTATCATCACTTTTCTTACCCTGGCTTCTAAAGTCACTTTAGAGACCAGAACTTTGTATCTTGACAAGGATTACATAAAAATCCTACCACTTTGTTGACAGCCTCCATATCACATAGGTTTTCCACTAAAATGCGACATGCTTCTTCTTTACCCCAGTGAGCAGCAGCATGAAGTGGTGTCCAGCCATCGTAATCTTTAATATTTACATCATAGTGAGCCTGTATTAAAAGCCTAAAGAAATTAAAAGAAACAGATCTTGACACTGCTGACAGAGATAAATAAATTGTCATAAAAATCATGAAATTATTCTATGATAATATTCTTCTCCTTTTTCATCATAGATATTTTGGTTGGGCTATTGACAATTGATTTTTACTTCTCACAGAAACATTTGCCTTTTCATTGTTCAGTGGGTATATATTTATAAGGAAAATTCAGGAAAAATAGTCTTTTCCATTTCCTTCTTTATTCGCTTTCTCTTCAAAGCATTGCTTCTATTAGCAATAGAAAAAAGTTAGATAATTTTCTCTATACGTGTAGTAATAGAGAACAGCCCTTTTAAGGAAAAGAGAGTTGTAAAACGTAAAAAATTTTGTTCTTATTAGTAAACTCTTAAAACTGCCTCCCATTCTAATATAAGTTGCTTGAAATTTGCATCTCCTTCAGTTATGAGCATTTTTGCAACAATCCGGTGTTTAGGTGCTTCAATTTCTCTCTGAGAGAGAACAGAGCTCCTCAAATAGAGGACCTGTCATTCAGCCTGCGTTCAATACTCAAATTCAGCATGGTTCTGAGGTGAGTGTCCAAGTGACAAAGGACACTTAACCTAACAAACACTTCTATGTCAAAGGCTAACAGCTCTCCGTACCACTGTCCATAATTGTTAAAAATCACATAACCACAATGTATTCTTCTCAAAAAATTCCCCCAGTTTCTCAAGAACCAATATACTTATAGTAGTATCCTCCAATAAGTCAACCTTCACATATGCTTAGCTGTAAAGTCTTGCAGGCTGGCATCCTATACAAAGTACACATTTTTGATAATTTGAAGTAATCACAAAAATTGCCTGCACATATATTTTTCCCCTCCTAGGAAAAATATATGGACTGGACTGCAAAAAACTACGATAACTGAGAGAGCTAGAAAACTATGGAACCATTATAGATAAAACTCCTTTACAGACATATACTACTCTAAAACTAAAATAACTCTTTTCCAACAGAATAATTTCTCTTTGTCATGTTGAAGCATCAGGGTTTTTTGAAGTAGAACTCCCATTCAGTAAATTGCTCTGCAGACCTTAAAGGCAGCAATACTCACAGAGTCAGGATGTGTGCTCATTTTCATTCATGTTACAATACCTAAGTGCTCCTAGCACTGGTAAAGCAGTCAAATAAATCTATAATCACAGCAAAGTAACGTATTGCTAATTATGCTTTACTGAAATAAAGCAGAGCTTTTATGGAAAAAACAATTAAATTTCTGTTGGGGTATAGATTGGTATTATATTAATGAAAAACTACCTGTCAATTAGGGGACACCACAAGCCTGAAGTTTTCTAGGAAAGCTTTCAGGAGTCATGATTTTCAACAATATCAAAATGCAAAATTACCTAGTTTTCAGGTGTAAAAACTTTTAGTCTGGATTACAAACTGTGCTTTAGGTCTGCAAATAAATATGTTGTCTTGAAAATATGTACAAACTGGAAGGCTAACTGGCATTATGAAAAGGTCTTAAGCTTGTTTACATAGTTGGTTTTAGAAACAGGACAAGTTTTTTATCAACTTCCTTCTCTTAAATAAGTATTCAGGCTAAATGTGTACACTGTATTCATATTTCAAATGATTTAAAATAAAAGCTAACAGCATCATGATTTATGAGTGCTTGAAAACATAAAATCAAGCTTTGAGAAAAGATTGTTTTAGAGACTGATTTTTTCAAGATACAACTCTTAAAAGTTAGAAGTGTCCAATTCTATCAATTCCAAGCAGCATAACATCAAGATGAGAAAATATGAAGTTTCCATTTAAACCACACTTACTTTAAGACTTCTGTATAGCCCTTAGCAGCAGCTACATGAAGTGCTGTACCACCAGATTTTGCATGCCTGACATCATTTATATGGCCACTGTTGAGCCACTGTCTTGCATCTCTTAGCATTATTCTTTCTTCTTCTTTTCGAGCTGATTCTATATCAACCCCTAATTCAGATAGGGAGGGGAACAGGGTAAGAGAGGACACAAAATATTTTAGTTCAAATACTTCATTTTAATTATGTAACAAATCTTATGCCATGTTTAGGTGATACAAAAAAATAACCACTAAACAATATGAATAATGTTAGGAGTTAGAGATGAATATCTTTTTGAAGATGAATCCTAACAGGTTATAGAAACGCCCAGTGTTATATGACAGTTTGCATGCATAATGCATTTTTTAACAAAAGGGTTTATAAATAGGATTATAAATAAATAATAACTGTAAAAATCAATCTACTAAAACTGGCTCTTCCATTTTAAGAATGTCTACCATCACAGTAATAACCACTGAACTGACCTGTTAAAAAAAGAGGAAAATTCTATTTTAACTTTCTAAGCACTAAAATATAAGTCTTATATATACATACAAGTTGATGTATCTGTACAAAGTAGAAAACAACTAAAATTGTTTCACAAAGAGCTATCTATGGGAAGAGAAACAGCCTCACTTTTCAACACTGATGACAAGATGGAGGTGTATTTTTTATACTTTCTACAGCATTTCTGGTTTGTCTTCTATCACTGTGAATCATAAACCTTATACTCAAACAGCCAACCCTTTGGATATGTCACTTCATAGTTTAAGTAAAAAAAACAAAAACACTGAAAACTTTTTACAGTATGTCTCACAAAAAATTATCACACTGATGAAAAGGGAGAAAGGCCGTCCAACATTATAACATCAACAAGTATATACATCATGTTAAACAGATGAAAATAAATTACAGACACTGAATGGGCAAAGCAAACATATATTTGTAAAAATTTTTTAATTACTTCTACATGGAGCAATCTTAGGAGCATAGCAGGAAAAGGGTCTTGAAGAGAACTATGTGTAAGCACAGTTCTATCTGTGATGCCTGAATGGTGACAACTTGTAAGGAGAAGCGTTTTAGTAACTGTGATCATCAAAATTACAAACTGTATCTGAGTTGACCTTTAACAGAAAAATCAGTGGCCCAACCTTCAGCAAAACAATTTTATTTGGATGATTTCTCTAATCTTAGACACTGGTATGCACGGACTTGGGAGATGTATACTGTTCTTCTGTGTTCTGGACTTCTAATTTCTTGTAGAGCAAATCATTAACTTGGACATAATAAAAACATATCTAGAAACAGGTACTGATCTGCTCAACAATAGTCTATATAGCCCATTAAATCAAAGATTCAAAACACTTAAAAGATAGATGCCCCTTGACTCAGATCTAATTCTACATTCTTTCAGTATTTTCTGCCAAAACTTCATCTCTCCCCAAACTGTTTTTCCCCAGCACACTTGTTTCTATCACACAGCTCTCCTAACTGTCCAACTAGTAAAAGCACAATGTCAAGCAGACCCCAAACAAGAGTATGCAAAGCTAGAACATCTCTTTTCAAAACTACTCCAAATAATTAAAAATTTTGATTAATTTTCACAGTCTTTATAATGAATGGCAATTTCAAGCTCTAATGTCTTCAAAGGAACTGCAAGCTACTAATTTTTTGCAGGATGAATGAATCCCCAGAGGATGGAAACCAAATGAAATCCAACTTGACTGTTGCCCATTTAGACATGCAGCAGAAACTGAGGTACGCAGCAAAGTGGCCATCATTAAAGAAATTATTAGTATCACAAAATGAAAACACACAGATAACAGAGAGATGATTCTATGTAATGCAAAGCATCATTCTACTGTGTAAAATGTGGTAAAACAGATTATAATAAAACAGATTCATCAAGCTCTTATCAATCCACTGGCAACTAGAAAGTCAAAGCAGTGAACTGATAAATTGAAAGCAATTATATGGGCATTGCTGAAACACCCTTAAGGCAGTGGATAGCAGTGATATATCTGTTATGTTATGTATGAATTCGTATTCCATAGTTGCTGCAATTCCCCAACTATAGAGCAGCCAAACCCTTGAAAATGACATGCCTATATCAAAATTTCCTGAAATGTAGGAATATTCAAATATGTAAAAAGAAAAAACAAAACCCCACAAAACTACAAAATCCCCCCCAAAATAAGAAAAAAATCACCTCCCAAAAGCCAAGAAACTAAAACAAACAAACAAACAAATGCAGAACACAAAGAAAGATCAGTTGGAGAAGAGAGTCTCTTGACTAAGTAAATCCGGTAAAACTTTATTCTAAGGACAATCAAAAGATAAAATTTTACAAAGTATCATAAAATAATTGAAGCAGGTTAAACATTCAGTGTTCTAAGCAGCTGACCAAACTCCTAGACTCATTCGCTTAATTGACTAAAAAAATCATTTTATTCTTGACAATTTAATAAAAACTAACAGAATTACATTTTATCAGAAACTCATGAAGAATCATAATCTGGAGGCTGAGTCTGCAAGATGCAGGAAGATATACAAGAAGCACTCATCAGAGGAAAAAGCTAAAAAATTTTATGACCAATATGAAGAATGAGGACCAGGAACTCTGAATCAATAATGCATTGGTAATCCTGTATTCTCATTCCTCCAGAAGGCTCCTACATATTGAAGTGTGAATTACTGCAAACTGTAACTTCCTGGGCCTTGGCATCTGCTTGTCTTTCAGAATGACACAGCAGTGCAAATCAGCGGATCCTGGGACAATAATGCTCTACACTGCAGTTATTTACATATCAGTGCGGCCTGCAAAACACTACTGCGTTAATAAATAGTTTATATCTCATCCTCTGTTTGTCATATTTATGTCCATTCCCTTTTGCACGCCTGAAGTCCAACTGTGAATCCTTATCAGCATGAGTAACCTTTTCCACCTGAAGAACACGATGCAAATTCCTATCAGTGTAAAACTGTCCATCTACATGGCTGGTTGTTTTGAGGCAATTTTGTATAAAGGTAGAACAGAGAAAAAACTCCTTCCAAACCCTGATCTTGAGTTTCCAACGGGTCATGTCTAAGCACACTTTCCAGATAAGCCTGCAGACTCAGGGATTTATGTCAAAATAGCAATGCTTCTGCAGAAAAAGCAACTAATACTGAATATTGACTTCTATCAGTATCACAAACAAAGCCCAAACAAGCTATAATGGTTGCAGAGAAGTAATGGCTGCATCGATACATTATTTGACAAGACAGTAATTTTCTGGTCATATTTCAACAGAAGAAAGTACCACAATCTTGCCAATCTAAATAAAACATTCCACATTAATAACTGGCATGAAAATGGGAATTGAACTTTGTGTCATAGAAAAAGAGCTGTGCTCTGAGATAAGCTAAATAAAATTCCCATTATTAACTACAGAAAACAGAATGCAAACAGCCCTTATTATACCTTGTACGGGCTTTCTCTTTCTTGTTGTTTTCCAGAGTCTATTAAGATACCAAGGGAAAAGAAAACGCTTCATCATAGGTTTCCAATCCTTTCTCCCTACGGCCCATAGATGGCAATGCGCTGCCTCCCAGCTCAGCCTCAGCCACAGCACTCGCTCACACCACCAGTACGATTAACCTCTCTGGCAGCCTAACAACTTCTTAAATCATTAACAACTTATTACTAAATGTTTTCACTTTTTTTCTGATCAACAGGTGTTACTCAACAGGTTTGAAAATAGTGTGCCATTCAGTGAGCATTTAATGAAATTCAGCATAAGTTTAACTGCTGAATCATTGTTTCAGGACAACTCAGCCATATAAAGGCATGTTTTACAGATACTGCAGGGAAGAGCAACCCACTTTTTACTTCATGAAGTGAATGTTTATATAAAAATGTAATAGTTCACATTTTATCCACATAAACAGAGCTGAGTTAAGCAATAATTCTGAGAGAGTCCTGTTACATTACCTATAATTAAGAATGGGGAACATGTGCTTCTTTCCTTGAAACAAAAGTAGTGATTGACTTTGAGTTACTGAATAAATAGCTACCACGATGTATGATGAACTCCTGATTCACCTCACATCACCTCTCCCTACTAACTCACCTCCTGAGAATGTTTCCTATAATTCAAAATAACTCCTTAAGCAGTTAAAAATAACTTTAAGAGGACATCTGATGATAAACAGCTAAAAAAGAATACCTTCAAACCATTATAGTTAACCCTACTGAAAGACCCGAGGAGAGACGACATTTAAAACTGGCCAGGGCTGGCCAAGACTAAAGCCACATCTCTTTCAAGTCTGCTGGTTTTCACCAGTGCAAACGAAAAGTTTACACTATTGGCAAAAGATAACTTCCACAACTCTGTGTTGAAACACTGTAGAGTAGAAACACGAGGGATCACTTTGAAAAACTAAATAATATTTTTGATAAAGTTAAAGCATTTTGAGGATTGCAGTGGCACCTACATGCATGGGATCGGCCAAGTAAAGGCATCAGCCGTAAGCAGAAACAACAAGTCCTAAAAGAAGGGTTTTTTAATATCACACAAATCAGTTAAACCACATGGAGTGAAAAAGGAATAGCCGTTCAGCATTATTCAGAATAATTTCCACAAAAAAACTGATTTTGCTTTCTGTGAAGTGTTGGTATCAAAAAACCTTTATATCTTACCTAAGCGTGTAAGGTATCTTCTCATAAAATATAAAACTAAACTAGGTTTTTAGCTAAAAAAATAATTAAGCCAATAATTCCCCTTTGAAGATTAAGGTAAAAAAATGTTTTCCTTACTATCAGAGTGGTACGGCTTTAGTTACAGGATATCTATTTCATTAGTTCACAATCACTGCAGAGTTCATTGTATCAACAGTCATGTTATTTGCCCAGCAGAACACAAGAGGACACATGAAAATGCACCCAACCCTTCGTGCAATTTAGAGGTGTCACATATGGAGATCAGCATGACTGAAGAAAAACAGACACTGGATAATAATACTAGAAAAGCTCTCTTCTTTCACATCCAATGCTCTTTACAACAACAGAACTTGTAAAACAACAAGATTATTTTGGATCACTGACCATCTTCTCTCTAGTCAGATCTGATTCTGGAGTCTGAATGCTAAAATAGGATGAGCAAACATTGCAGATCCTTCCTTTTATTAAGCCTGTTATGTCACATAGAAATTAACTGTATTGTATTCTCTGATTTACTTTTTGTGAATTTAGTGTCTTCAGAGGCTCCCACATTTTGTCCTGTAGTAAGACATGTCTTTAAAATACAATTTTTGCAATTACCTGCAAAAATTTGGGCATCTGTACATCAGTGCACCACTGATCAGTTTGCACACTGAATAGCTGCACAACTGGAAGGGTTTGTTTGTACTTTTCCTACAAAGAAAGAAGGTCTGCAAAAGCAGTAAAAAGGGTCATCTAACACGGTGGGTTTCCTCAGATTTCTAACAGAAACAAACATCAAATGTCATCAGTTAAATATATCTGAAATCACAATGAACCTGACTGATCTTTCCAGGCAATCTTTCGCCACCAAGCAGCTCTGACTGCCAGCAGGTAGGGAGCCATACTTGCAGCATTAACAATGCAACACGAAAATGAAACTAATTAATGTAGGAATAAACACATGAAAAGGTTGGAAGGCAAAAATGTTACAGAAAATGTCAACTTACTTTTCACACTGCATGTTTTACCTATGCAGAGGTAGGATATTTTGGTACCCAGGTTTATTTGTTTATTTTCAAAATAAATAGGATGATCTTCCATTACCCATAATATGAGCCAGACTGACCGTTCCACAGACCTCACTGGTAACTTGCATTATCAAAACTGGCATTGCTTTATATGATATGAAAGAGTGCATTATATGGAAGGAATAGGAATTATCCCACTGCTAGAGGAATAATTATATTCTGCTACAAGTATAGTCAAAGATGAAACTGTGACAATGCATCACTGTTAATTCCACATTAGGAGAAACAATTAAGTTCCTATTTAAGCTCTGAACTTCTCTAGCCACAACATATACACAATTAGGTACTTCTTTAAGTGATCATTATAATGACTGAATAATCATTTTGTATTTAATATTAAGTTTACATTCAAGTTAAGGATGCCATCAAAAGCACATAATTAAAACCTTATTGCCGAGACAACTGTCTCATGATTTAGTAAGATATACACAAGTTCACATCCAGATTCATACCCTTTCTATTCTATTCTCATGCACAATCATGAAATATTTCCTCTGATTTCATCTCTGCAGGTAAAAGCCCTGAGTTCTTACAGCTTCAGACACAAATTCAGAAGGAGGGATACTGCATGCCTTCTTCCCTGCTTCTGTGAAACAAGCAAGCAAACCAACTAACAAAAATGTCAGAGGAATGCTTGGAAAATAGGTTTTCCATAGCAAGTGAAATTTCGGATTTTAAACCAACCTAAATTATTAGTTTAGAAGCTAATAGCTACAGTGTGGGAACATGTACCTTCTCAGATTTTTAAAGACAGTAGAGTAGACAGTTTATAGTATGTTTAACTATGAAAGACGTAAACCTCACTGAAACTTTCAGTGATTTGTGGCATTTAGTTTAGGTTGCAAATGTTAACATTACAATTGGGATGTTCAAAATAATTTAAATAAACTTGTAAAAGACTAAACATTACTGTGTAATGTTGAAATATGCATTGTAAAAATGTATGTAAAATCCAATATAACAAATAATTTCTTTTCAAAAAAGCAACAAAATATAAAAGATTTTGGAAAAGTTGGTTCCCCAAATAATTCCAATTTTACAAACAGCTATTGCAGTCAATTAGTATTGCACATCAGTGAAGTCAAACATTTAAAAAACAACCTTAAAGAATCTAGTGTGAGGCACATTCCAGAAACAACTCTTGAGCAAAGACTGACAGTACTGTTAGAAAAGAGAACAAGTAATTAAAATGGAGAAATGATAATACAGACAAAAAAAATACTTGCAACTATCTAATCTGATGTTCTTTGTGTGTTAAGTATAAAAACTGCTAATCATATTTCTGTTAACACTATCAATTAATTGAATCAAAGCCTTTGCAAATCTATTGTCTACTTCTGTGTATCAGTAGGTATCTCTTATTTCACATATCATGTCTTCCAGTTTCTTTTTACCATTTGCTTTGGGCATTAAATGGGTTTAAGCATACAAATTAAATCAGGGCAAAGCCTAAAGCAATTACTAGTTTACTGTTCAATTATGTAAATCTGTCTTTAGACACGGAAACTCAACATTATAAAAGAAGAACCATCTTCAAGCAGGAAGAAGCCTTTTAAGAGGCAGGCAAGGGTTTAGAAGTTATGGAGATGCAGTCCCCTAGTACACCCCCTTCAAAGGCTCCATCTTCACTCTGAATGTCATCTCCCTTCAATATGTAACTCAGACCACAGCACCCTAGTTCTTGTACTCGAAGTTCTGGGATAGCAGCACAATTCTATCAGACTCAAGAACGGTCACTCAACAACAACTGAATATTCTTTTCTCTGTGGAGCAGAAAACCCAGAAATTTTCAAAGACCTTTCACTGAAAAACCCGTTTGAGGATTGGACTATGGAATACAGCAGTGTAAGGAGAGGGGAAAAAAGCAGGGAAAAATAAATCAGTATGCTTTTTCAAAGTCCAATTTCTCTTGTAAAGACACTATTGCCAGTACTAGCCATTTTCTAGGAGCAAGGTGCATAAATTTAGGGTATATGTTATTAAACAATAATGTCAAAACTTGATATCTCTCCTTTAAGTTTTATATGAATGTTCACCTGTATACTGTTTTCAGAAGAGCACACAAAAAAACCCCAGGAGGAACTTAAAAGCTCATGACAGGTTCTCAGGCCTAAGGTAGTTGCAGTCTAAGACTCCTTATCCCAAGGAGTAGTTTAAGATATTTGTCGCTGTAGAAAGGCATTAAAAAGGTCAGAACTAGACACAAAGGTTAATTTATGGCATACGGGATAGTTGTTTATTCTTGTTTTAGTTATTCTAGGCTTTCTTGTAGTCAACTGAAACAGTTACCTTTGTTACCGTGGGAGTGCATTAGGACCTCATCCTAAAACTGCCTGCCTATTTCTCTTTTCTCCAAGGCAGGAATCTCTTTAGACCTAGTCTGAAGCTGGGATACAGAAGTCCATGTCCCAAATGCACTGAATACCATCCATAGCATCTGAATGACAGCTACATTCTGGCTGAGTTAAATGAATTCAGGAATCCACTGACCACCTGGGTTCAATACTTCTGACCTCTTTCTTCACAAGAGGCTGGGCTGAGCAAAAACACTTAGAAGACAGCTTAAACACTATACACTGTATCAACAATTCTCTTCAGAAAATAAACTGACTTTTTAAGTTCCAATTTAGCTTAAGTTTTCAAAAATATATTTAATGCCCAGTAAACACAACCATCCTTCCATTTTCAAAATTACCTTGTCTATTTACTTCATTCTGAAGCAGCTCCTCCATTGCCTCTTCTTCAGCAATATCTAATGGAGTGTCTCCTTCACTATTTACAGCTCCTACATGTGCTCCTTGACTAATTAAATACCTGCCAATAGACAAAGAAATAAAACCTGTAAATAACATAGCAAAGTTGATGCAAAAAAAATTAGCAGCCACTAGCATATCATATGCACACACACAATTAATAGAAACAATTATATCAGGTGTAAGTAAAACCCCTTGTGACTGTCTGCAACCCCTGAATACCCGTATGTCTTTTGAAGATAACAACCATTGATACAACTAGCCCTCTGGTCTTCTGTTTGTCTCCTGACATGTTTAATACATACTTGGAAGAACTGAAATAAGAAAATGGCTGGATTACGAACAGAAGTGAACACAAGGTAAACAGAGGTGGAACCACCAATTCCCATGACCTCCTCTTATTTAGTCACTTATCCTAGAGCTCACAAATTCAGTGGCAGGAAGTTTCTACACTTTATCAGAATGATGACTCCTGATCTCTTAGGCAGCTTCATGAAGTTAATAAAAACAGAACCACCTCTTCTCCTAAGTATTTGTAAGGTCAGCTTTTGGCGGTGAAGGAGGCAAGGGGGAGAAAGCAAGCAGTACTTTACACATTCCAACCTCTCTATATGTTTTCTTATTTAATGTGCTGTTGCCTCAGAAGTCAACAATCCAAAATTCTGAATTTCCAATGAAGTCAAATAGATCAATTCCAACAATAATTCATACAAGAATTATATTACTTAATTGTATTAAACCACTGGCCTATTGAAGCTATTGAGAACGTACAGTTTAATAAACAATTAATACATCAATACAGATCGGTCTTGCAACTTAATATTTCCACTTCCCTAACAAATTAAATACTTTAAGCCATGACAGGAGTCAACATAAGAAAAAACATACTTCCTCCATATGCAAACATACCTCCTGCTTTGCAGAGTTTAATTTATATTTTCCATATATTTGAGAAAAAAAAAATCAGGAAATACTGAAGAATTACTCATCCATTTGCGGATGAAATGAAGAGTGCTTTTTTACTTTCACTATTACAGAATGCCAAATTACACAAGAGACAATCACAAAATTTATTCAACACTAATACAAATTACTTGAAGTACTTAATTGATGCTTAACTTTTCCCAATTAATTATGGTCCTAGATCCAGAATCAGTTATATTTTCCTTATCTTTATTCAATAACTCAGAATCAAGTACTTTCATATATTTCTATTTTTTACTGTATGACTTAAATAGTACATGTTATTAAACCTCTGTAATTACTTTAAGCAGAGGTAAGAATGAACAGATTACAAAATGAAAATTAATTCCCAGAAATGTAACCATATCTCTTGGGATATGCATCATCAGTTGCCACCAACAACTTTGATACTGGTATGTGGTGCCAGTTTTATACCATTCCTCTTAAAAGAGTGCAGTGCTGTAACTCTTACCTCTCTCCAGTTACAAAATTTAACTTCTGCGGGAATAAAAAATTAATACAGTGTAACAATATTTCTCAACAATACCAGTTGTGTTGTTTCAAAAGTGAAACACCCTCCCGGTCACAGATCAGGTAATTGCTATGCAGGTGTCTGCTAAACAGGCAGAAACAGCAGGGGGGAAACCAACTTTCTTACAAGGTCAAAACAAAGCCAACCACTGGCAAAATTACCTTTTTTAAACAAATCCAAGTGAATAGTCATGTTCTTTCAACTTGTATGTTCTAATATAGACAGGGAAAAAGTGATGTTTAAAAAACCTGATTTTTACCTGTTTCCACATAATACCTCTAGCAGAAAACTACTTCTGTAAGGAAATACATATCTCATTGAAGCAGTTGTATTTGGTCAACTGAGCCAACAACTTATAGACATGATAAAAGAAAGAATGCATAAGAAAATGTAGAGAATGAATAAAAAGCTAGCATAGCATTTCAGAAAGTAATTATTTCTATACATGGACAACTTCATGATCAATTGCTCCTTTAAAGTAGACTGCAAAAATGAAGCTGCTTACAGATCAACATCAGATCAGCAGAGCTAGGGAGATTAGTAAGGTTGGAGAAGTAGAGTTATCTGAATTTCCTTTTGCAGGCGCTTATAGGGCTTTGGTTTTCCTGGGTCAGCGAAAGAAGGATGAGTGAAAATGCCCAGAGTCCATGGGATTTAAAGGGATAGAAGAAAGAGAACAAAGATGAAAGGTAGCACACTATTCACCGAAGAAGTGTTAACTGTCCTTTACAAACTTTCCTTCACACACTCCAACTAGGCCTCTCCTCTGCTATCCCTCTCAAAAAATTAACAGTGACCCCCTCAACTAAACTAAGTGAAAGAGCATTACTCATGATAAATCAAACTATTCAAAATCCAATGATTTTAAAGACACCTTTTAAGCCTGGTAATGAAAACTACATTTTTTTCTACTTCCAACATCATCCAGATTACCCCATATGCATTTGTTTATCTTTATTTACAGTAGAAGTAGTTTCAGCAAAGCAATGACAAGGTTCAGACAGTGCATGAAGTCAACCTGGTACCTACAGCACAGAAGCTTTTATTAGGAAACCTAGCACTACCAATGGAAAGGAGAGCAATCACTGCAGGTGTGCAGATAACCTAGTTCTGCATCACATACAGAAATTAAACGGACTTGGTAAACATGACCAAGTGAATGACGCCCTGAGTTTGTAAGGCATAACTGAGCAGAAACTAGTACCAGAATAATCCTAAAAATCAGAAGATTTTGGGTTTTATGTAAATAAATTATTTTTTTAATGAATTGTATTTCAATCTAAATTAAAACTTATAGTGTAACTTATTTGACATTTCAGTTATTCTGGTACCGTACCACCAAAATCTTCAAACGCAACAGCATATTATTGTGTGTAGGTATGTATGCATATTTTAAAAGTCTCCTATCTTTTGGGAAAAAAACCCCAAACAATGTACAGAAACAATTGCTTGTATTTTACCTTTTTTTAAGTAGGTGTTACCTTCATCTTGAAATTTCATCTTTCTAAAGTACGTAAAAATAATATAACTTCATTTCCTCAGCCGATACTGAATTGATAGAGCTACATGTATGCAATGAAAAGGAAACTGAAGCTGTGTAACAGGAAGTCCAGAACCATGTCTCTTGATACCACATCTAGAAAAAGGTGTTTTTCGCAAATGTGGATGCAGTGAAAAAGTAAAAACAAATAAGATTTCCACCATCACCAACTAATACTTTTGGTGTAGCATTTAAATTTGTATCTTCTGAAATTCACTTGTTGAAAAATGGTCACATTCAACAGACAGCTACATAAGAATAACAATCTATATAATACACTGGTAGGTGCTCATTCTAAATCTAAACAGATAAGAAAGAAACAGTAACTTGATTCATGCCATGGGTTTTTTTGGAGCTAAAACGTTAAAGTGTTAACACAGAAGTTAAAGGTACCACTTTTAGATGCTCTTGTGGTCTAAGTATAGAGAACTGCAAGTATCCCAGGGATACTTGGAAAGACAAAAGCAGGAAAAGAAAATAAAATCATTCCTGATACTTAAGCCCTGATATTTCCATGACAAGCACTATGCAGTCTCAGTAAGACTGGAAGAACAAGTTTGCTTTCCATATTTATATTTTTATGAAGGCAAAAATATTTCTAGTTGAAATTTTTGTTTTAGGAATCACTGCTGTATATTCCTCAATAGCTACTGAGGACTGAAACTAACAACCTGGGGAAAAAAAGAAACATTTATTTTCTAGAATTACTATGAAACCGAGATTCTCTCCCATCCTTTTACGAAAAATACATTTCAATATCATCCACAGAGGGTTGGAATCTCAGTATATCTGAGACAATAAATAACAAACCTCTGAGAATACTGTAAAAATTCAAATATTCCACACGAAAACCAAACTCAGGAACTAGAAGTTAAAAATTTTAACTAGTAACGTGGCCTGCATTCTGAATTTAAAAAAAAAAACCAAACCCCTTATAGTTGATTTTTGTGTTTATATCTATTAACAAAATGCATATATAGACACAAAGTAAACAGAGGAAAACACCTCTCTCTGAAAACACTTTATATACGAAGTTGAGTCTTACCTGTGAATTTAGAACTTAGGAATCTAGAGATGCTCAAACTTGGATTTACTAAAAATTATCAGCTGCAGACAAGATACACTGCAGATAACATTTTCATATTATTTATCACAGCACCAGAAAGAGGGACATATGTTTACAGTCGAACCTTGGCTCATTTCACAACATCTGGGAACAAGTTTGCAAAGTCATTAGGGACATAATTAACTTTAAGTACTCGCTGAACCTGAAGGTCACCAGAAGGGTGGTAAGCCCAGGGAAGGGAGAGAAGTATTCGCTGAATTGATTCAGTTCATTACAAACTGCCTGCTGATCTCACTGGGCAAACAAGTGGCCCCTTCAGATTGGTCAGAAGACCAGAGAGCAGTCCCTGATTCCTAAAATCTGATGAGAGGGACCCTCCTAAAAAATATTGCAATAAGCATGTCCAATGTGGTCTTCCCAGTAAACATGGCCTAATTGCAAGTGGGGGCACCAACTACGAGCACAACTGATCTGCCAAGAACTTCTAACTAATTAGCCACTTCAGCTAAACCCAGCTGGTTTTAAAAAAATCCATAGATGGTGGAGTTCAAATTAATTCCAAGAGTCTCTTTACTGAATAATAATAGGGAGCCAGAGACAGAAAGTGTCACTGTGTTCATGCAGCTGTGTAAGCCCTGATCTGAAGAAACCAACAATGAAAAAAATTCGGCGCACAGTCCACAGGATGTAAAAACAAATTAAAAACTCTAACATCTTTGGAATATGAATTTAAATTGCCTTCTTTTAAAATGCCTTTCAGAATTGTTTCACTCTTCATTTTTTTCAATATAAAGTATCAATAGACTTCTAAAAGTACACCTTTGTAAATCACTCAAATAACTTATAAAAATATATCTAATATATCTGGCCAAACAATCAACTTCAGGAGATATTTATCAAATAAAAAATATAAAATTTTCATATTGCTATTTCCAATTTTTTTTAAAGTCAAAGATACACTAAAACTGTAAAACCTGACCCTTTTCAGACCTCCTATTCGTTTGAGTGTCTGTAAATGTTTCTTTAAATATTTTCTAACTGTAGAAGAGTTTCACTTTCAATCTGAATTCCTAACAACGTTGTTATTAAGTCAGACAGAAGTAGAAATGCTACCTCAAGCTCATGCTACTTTGTCTTTCTCAAATGTGGTTTTGTTTTGAGTCTGGGTTTGTTGGTTTGGTTTTTTTTGTTTTTTTAACCCGCAGCAAAAATAACACTTAAAGGCCAGGCAAGCAAAGGTATACCTACCTGCATATACAACATATTGAGAGACAGAATTATAGTTTCTTTGTGATTTTTGCATTAAGATGTACTTCTCAAAATAAGATACTGAAGAAAGGACTAGTCTGTTTACTTTTTTTGAATGTCTTGAATAATATAAACCTGAAGCAAATCCAGTAGCATTAGCATAACACTATGCTAAATTCTGCTGTGGTAGACAGTACACATATGCCCTGCATCAGCAGGCAAGTTTCAAGGAAAATGTTCAGTTGGCTGAATAGGAGTGAACAGCCAGTGTCCAGCTATCCCTCAAAGACTCTCTCATTGTTACAATCGCTTTTAAACACATAATTCAAAGCCCATATAAACGTAATGATAAAAAAATCACAACTTCACTGTTTTGGCCATGTATGTTGTAACCCCTGTAATCACCTGGTGAAGAGTGTTAAAATGTGTGCTGCATGGGGCAGGCAGCTGGCAGGTCTTGCAAGGCGTGGAGGTGTCCTGCTTGCCTGGGCAGGGGCACCTAGCACAGCACCCTTGCTCTGCACAATGGGGAATCTCCTCACCCCCTTCTGAGAAAACTGACAGATCATTTCCCTCGACCTCCTTTCTCCACAGCTGAAATATTCCTGCAGTTGTCTTTTTTCCTGAATTTATGATTTACAGAAGGAAATCATCCACATTCAGTATCAGAATGATACAGAATCAAAACTGCAGAAATTCAGTTGGGCCAAGAATTCTTTCTCCTGTATGATTTTATGACCGAAGTAGAACCAATTAAATGACGTGAAAAACAATTAAGTCAAACTCATAGGGGTGCCTTATTTAGGCACTCTGCAAAATGCCATCCCACGCTGTCAGCTACTGCTGTGCCTCAACCTTCTGCCTCTGAACATTTACAACTGAATAGAGACTGACACAGGAAGATGGGCTTCTGCAATGGCATTTAAATTAAAATCAAATCATGAGAAAACTCAGGCACTATTAGGGTTATGATGCTTTACAAAGTCCAGAAGATTTTCACTCATAACTCTCTATCTCTTGAAAAAGAAATGCTGCAGCACTTTCTAAATAGGAATGCTCCCACCATGAGCAGTATCAAGCCAGCAACTATGCAAAACACCAAGTTAAATAAGACTAATTAGGGTTATTTGGCATAACTACAGGACAGCTGATATCAGCAAGAGACCTGAGGTAAATTTATGATTTCCTCTTGCAGAACACAAAACCTGACAATTTCAGGTAGCTAGAGATGTTTAAAAAAAGAATAACAAAGAACAGTTGAGAAACAAATGGCCAAATGATTCTGAGCAAATGCAAAGGGACATTTTCTATTTTCACCAGTATAATCCAAATTTCAGCATGTGCCTTTTTTCTAAACTATTAACACCATTTTGCAAAGACTTTTTTTATATCCTTCAATATGCAGTATCTTGTTCAGATACCATCGAGTCCAGCTTCTGATCTTCCCTCGTGAAGCTGCTATGAAAGGTATCCTGGACAGAAACACATCTTTGCTTCAAAATTGTCAACTACTCCCAAAGCTATCACAGTAGTAAAAAACCAAAAAATATCTTCCTATGTAAACAGCACTGTCAATTCTAAATCCTGTACCTGTATGAAAAACATATTTATGATTATGAAACCAACATTTCATAGCATACCAACACATCACTGAGGTCTGCACATAGGAGGTTGTACCTAGCCTCCACTACAACTTCTATGCCCAAGGAAGCACAGTAACTAGAATGAGATCTGTCTTCCTTCTTGGTATGCAGGAACATAAAAGAAACAGTGTAGATAACAGTATCTGGTTAGTCTTAGTCCTCTTGTGTCTCTGAAAAAAAACAGCAATAAGCTCTAGAAATATTTGTACGTAGGTGGCCACCCAAACATTAATGTTGTAAAGATGGAACAGGAAAAATTCCTACTTGCAGCATTTGAAAAGCAACTAAGCCTTCATATTTTCCCATATCCATACAGAGGAAAGACATATGAGAGGTGGCAGAGCAATGTGCAGGTGAAAGTAAACAGTGAGTGAGGAAAGTAAAAGTAGAAAATGTGAAGAAAGCCATATAGGGAAACATATGGTGTAAACCTGCATACAAAAAAAAGACAAGAAAAAAAAAAGACAGAACTTGAGCCTGGCAATGCCAGGATGAATACCAGGCAAAAACTTCAGCAGGAATGATACAAAGCAAAACAAAAAGTGTTTTTAAAATGCATATCAGATGTTAATTTCACTTTGTGAACAAGTGTTCTCTCCTTTAAAGTTTGCACCCTATTGTGCAAAAATGAAGGTTGAGTTTGAAAAATATCTCATTACAGCTACAGAGTGCATACAGTAACTCCAGCTCACAACACTCTCTGTGATTGGAACACTTGGTTTTGAGTTACATTAACTGAAAAGAAGAGGTAACAGCAGCATGGAGACAGAAAAGGAGGAGAAAGAGGGAAAACTATGCTGCTGCCCACCTTCCTCAGCTAATTCTCCACTAACAAGAGGTGATCGCACCAGTAGCTCACCATCCCTCCTGCCTTGTGCCAAAAGCAGAATTGCTAAATTTGGGTATATTAGCACCACATATAACAATTTGTAATTGTTGATTCCTATTTCTGTGGAAGTTATGAGTATGGACTTAACAAGCTTACAGCCGTTTGTTGGCATTTATATCAGAAAAATTTAAACCAAGATCAATTCTTTTATTGTGCTAAACAGGTATTAGTGTATACATAACTACTACATCACAGAACTTACCTTCTTTGTAATTATATTATGTAATAATATAGTGAGCATATATCTCTACAAGGCCAACATTACTACCACGGTGAAGCTTTTAGCATCGCTCAGTAGTATTGAACTTGGTACGACCACTAGTTAGATATCAACAATCTGCACTTCATAGCAGTTGTTACATGTCCAGTCCACTTTAATTTTCCTTGAAATCACATTTCTTCCAAAAGAAATTCCTACTCTTTATTCAAATTTGATAAGCATCTGTAATAAAGAGGTTTCAAATAATTCCTTTTTTCTACTTTTTTTCTGTCATATCTGCTGTTATTGAAAACCCCCACACTTCTGTGTCTTAGTATCTGAATTGTATCCAAATAACTCACTCTCATCAATGCACAGCAGTACTGTATGTTTAGAGATACCACATTTATTTACATGCATTTCAGAAGAATTCAAACAGCTTTTATGCTGTCAGGGATAACGCTAGAAAAACACACACAGATTAGGATCATTTGCAATGAAATGACGCAGTTTAGGATAGCCAACAAAAGACACGGCTTTAAGAAAGGACAAATAGGTCATAAATTGCTTTAGAATCATTAGAAAGTCTACTCTATGTGCCCCAATAGGGTCAAACTCACAACAAAGAAAACCACTCAAGTAAAAGCTGAAAGAAAGTAAAAACTGAGATGCATAGGAGTGACAATCTATACCACATCCTTGTTTTCTCCTAAAAATCAATATTCAAAACCAACTTTACTGTGAATTAACTTATTTTTATACCAGATAACTGAATAAATACTACATTCAACAGTCAACAGCACTAACAATTCCATAGATTCACCTCTCTCTCAAACAGTAATTTTGAATTAGTTGATGAGGCACTCACATGTGACAGTATGCCATACTCACCAAGCATTTGTGCAATTCAAAACTTGGTTGCTCATGTATCTAGAGCTGTTTCTCTCATGTTCCAGTCATACCTAGAAAATAGGAGTTTATCTGTGGCAATGGGCCATAAGACACCAGCCAGGAAGGAACTGAGTTACATTTCTTGGGAGTCTATCCAAGCTCCCAGATTTCCATATCTATCACTCTTATGTATGTCTTCTCTTCCATATGTATCACATTCTACTTCAGAATTCAGAGGTAAGGTATTTACTCTAAATTGTTCTCAGAATACCAATAAAACCAATGTTTTATGATAAGTAAGATCTTTCCTATGTACATGACTTCTCAAAGCAGGATGGTTTTTTGAGACATGAGCTGCACTTTCAAATTCTTTTTCAGTGCTCTGACCTTTACACTGGACATCAGTCCCTTGACTTTTCCATAGATCCAGTGAACTGCTAAATCATATTAAGAGAAAAAAGATACTTTCCGTTAAGTCATATGTCCCTGAGGAACGTATCTCTGAACTTAAATTAGTACATTTAGCCTTAGAAGAACAGAAACACAATATACTTACTAAACAATATTTACAGTCACAAGTAGAGATGCACACGGTAACCCAATCTGATAGAAAGCAGCTAGAGAGCACACACTGCCTTTGTGCATTCTACAGTGACCAGGTCTCCTACACTCAGTTGAACAAACAGGTAACAAATCTGTTGGGTCCTATAGTTTCCCCTAACCCATCAACTAGATCTTACTGTGTATTTCTGTCAAATGGGTTTTATCCACACATCAGATCACAGCTACACAGTAGAAAAGAGTAAATTCTACCACATAGTGACATGATTTTAAAAAGGGAATCTCACCATCAACCATAACAACTTCATTAGTATTTCATCGTTCACAGGATGTACATATATGTGGTAAAAACATGCTGGTAACAGTACACAGCCCCAGTACATCCTCAGAAAAAAAATGCCAACTGATATTAGCTCACTGATCTTCTCAAGTTTCTCCATTATTTTATCTAACAGAATTTAGTTTTATCCTTGCAGACATCCAATACAAGCTTGGAGAAGGAGAAACTTTTATGTTGCCAATAAAGAACAAGCATCATGCTTTTCACTGGCGGGGAGAGGACACTACACAGATGACTACCATACCGGCATATTTTCTCTCCCATTAATGGTTTTTCCCAATCTATTCTTCCAGAAAGAAGGCAGCAGATGGAAATTAATTACGTGAAACAATCTTCCAAAGCCTGCAGTGACCTTTTCACAGCTCTCAAAACAAACACTGCATCTTTATCAGTATCAACTTGTAAGAGTCTGTCATTCTTCTAGAAGACCTGTTTTTCTCTGGCTGGGAATAAATCTTCTTTCCCTGCTTTTATTTTGTCACATGGCTTGTTTTATAACACATCCTTCTGAAGTCCTCATTTTCTGAATGGGTTGCATTAAGTTTCATATTTGGTTCTTTTTCCTTTTAATTCTACTCCTCCAGTTAACATTTCCTAGTGTCATTTAAAGAAACATCTTGAATCCTGACAAAACCACTCATTCACCTTGCAGCATCTCTATCAGACCAAACCCCATACCAGCTTGCATAATCACTTTCCATGTGGTTTATATCAAACCACAAACTTCATCTTGCCATTCACAAATCCAAATTTTTGATTGTCCTTCAAAGATCCATTTCTGAATGTATCATTAATAATATCACTTCAGTTATTTACAACCATAACTGGGAACAAAGCTGAAGGAACAGAAGCCATCCCCAGCATTTTTATAGGCCTGCTCTGCCTAAATAATGTTTTGCTCTTTAGGATTAAAGTGTTTAATCCTAAAGATTTAGATTAAAAGAGTTGAGATTAAAAATCGCCAGTAAGTAAAAAACAGCTTCAGGTGATAAAGTGATTAAAACTTCGAGAGAAATGGATTAAAAACAACTGCTCTGAAACACACTTTCTGACACCAACACTCTCACTTATTGTCAAAGAACATTCAACAGTACCAACTGCTTCAGGTTCATGAAGTGGGAGATGAAACATAGCACTCTACCACTGCACAGGCACCTCTACACAGCCATGCTTCTGATCAGAAGTACTAGGTATGTCTGAAAAGCAGCTCAGATATTTTTTTTACCTGCGTATCTATGCCAACTGCTGCCGGCAAGCAGGTCAGCTCACTGATCCAAAAGAGAATAAATCCTCCAAACTCCGCAAAGGTTAGTCTTATGCTAATAATTCCCACATTGTGTGATAATTAGATAATGCAAGAGAGGAGGCAAGAGCCTGTGGAGTGAGTAAAACCAAGGATGGAAGAAAGTATCTCCTTGTTTCCGCAGTAGTTTCAAGTTAGATCTCATTAAGCATATTGTGAAACTGCAGTGGATTCTCTTTACTAGCTGTTGTCAGAAGAGCACAAGCAGGAATCATTACCAGCCAGCACCCACAGCAGTCCCCACAAGCCAACTAGAGCTGTAAGGAAACCCCCCTATCACTGAACATCTAGGTATCCAACTACAGGTTTGCAGGACTGTCTCTGAGTCCTCTGTATATCAAACAGTGATCACTCATTTAGTCTTAATGGCCTGTTACTAAAATAGGGACATCCTGAGACAATGGTTTGCCGAGGCTTCAGCAAACGAGTTTGTCTGGGTTCACTTTCAGGTGTCTGGAGTCTGGAAGAATAGTTGGGCGTCAGCAACAAGCGAGTGGTTACACACAAACCTCTTAAAGTCTGCTTTAAATATTAGGGGAAGGAGAGGATACAACATAGGTATACTTCAGGAAGGAAGGAAAGTGGGTGAGCTGGGTTTTAGAGCAGCAGAGTTGGTCAAGCTGCTATTCTCCTCCTAAATAAACTGAGTGAGAAGGTTCTGAACTTTACAAGATTTTCTCTTTCTGACTGTAATCACACGCTTCACCCTTTAAAGCCTCTAAAATAATGAAGGTGTATTTTGAAAATGTGCTAAGTCTTAGGGTCTGTATATGTAACTGTGTATCAAACATGGCTCTCAAACATACAGATTTAGTTCAAGCGTTCATTCAACAACTAGCCTATATCCAGAAATTAGATCTTCACAGAGAATAAAAATGGAGCAAATACATGCTATTTTTCCTGTAATACCTTTCCAGTTTCCATCTACTTTCATGAACTTTCTGAACCAGATCCCATTTGTACGTATATATTCTGCATTTGTATTTTTTTTATATATCCACCCTCCACGGACTTCTCAACCCTTGAATCCATGAGGAATTTCAGTATCTACAGCAACATTGGGCAAACTGTTGTAATACCTACTACATGAAGGTATTCTGCCCTCAGCAGACATCTCTCTCCCCCTTCAGTTTTTGTTTTGTGGGGTCTTTTTGCACAAAAGTGTAACTGTCACTGACTTCTAAGTTGGTTTTGAAAAACACTTTTCTTACACTTGCTGGAAGATGCACCTTCTTTCATTTTGAGTAAAATGAAAAAGCATTCATATTTAAGTAGTATAACTGTACAGTTGCAAACAAGGTTTGAAATACATCAACTAGACACTCACAACTAGGCATCCTACAAAACCCACAGGAGAATAAATTTTTAACACAAACTTCAATTTTTGACCACAAATTTCTATAATTTCAGTTTTATTTTACATTAATCTGGTGCAATACAAAGCAGAGAATAAAAAAAAGCAGAAAATAAAAAAGAAGCATTTTAGAATTGTTTTCTAAATGCCACTATTTTTCCCTCCTCCATTACATTTTTCACATTCTAAAATGGAATTTGTCTATTCCTTGATACTGAAAAAATATACATGCTTTTAAACTGTAGAAGAGTTCTACCAAATAAAATAATTCATTATATACAAAAATAGTTTTACAGGAGTCTTACAAAGGTAAATTTAATCCTACCCATTAAATACCATCTTAAAGAATGTACACAAAATTTCTGTTCAAGTCCTCCTGCATAAAAGTTTTTATTCATATAACTAAAATTTTACAAAGCATTTGATGCTGACTTTTTAGTTCATACTAGCATATTAGAGAAAAAAAGGCTCCTTTGTGTAAAGTTTTGTGTAATGAAGAGAACATGCTACACAAAATCCACCTGTTTTGGTAATTTTGAAGAATTATAATTGAAAACATGTTCATATTACAATTACTTGTAAGGTAATTCATATAATCATAACCTAGATGAACAGCAACTTAAGCAGACAATTCTAAAATTAAAAGTATTTAAAGAATTTCCAGTAAGCTGAAACACTCCTAGCACTTACAGATAGCAGAAACTACAGAAAGAACAGGAGCAATTGCTCTCCACACCAGAGAATACAGCTGTTCTGAAGGGCAGAAAACTCAAATGGGACAGGAGATGCTGCTGGGAGAAGATGCCATAGGACTGGTGAACACAGTGGAGGATAATAGGGACAGGGAATATACCTGCAATGACAAGCCCACTGACCAGACAGCACAGTTAGTAAAAGCAAAATAAAACCCCAACAAGTGGAGGCCACGCCATGAATTCATTCAGCCCCTTCGCAATCAGCATGGGACCAGTGCCCAAACATGGCTGAAGTGGTGGCTCCCTGAGATATCCAGAGGTTTTTTTGAAGAAGTTCCCTACCACCTACATACTCGGTACTTCTCACATATCTCCAGCATATGAGTGCCCTCACTTGGGAACATCTGAGTACCAGCAGGTACTACTTAGGAAGAATGTGTACATTATGGGACCTACATCATAGCAGCCTTCCTGTACCTAAAAGAGCCTACATGAAAGCTGGAGAGGGACTTCTTACAAGGGCATGTAGTGACAGGACAAGGAGGAACGGCTTCAAACTGAAAGAGGGCTGGTTTAGATTAGGTACTAAGAAGAAATTCTTCACTGTGAGTGACACGTACAGGACAATCAGGGGATCAGGTGCAGACAGCACAGGTTGACCAACATGATCTCCTTTTATGACCAGGTGTCCCACCTAGTGGATGAGAAAGGCTGTGGATAAAGTCTACCTGGACTTCAGCAAAGCTTTTGATAAGGTTTCCCACAGCACTCTCATGGAGAAACTGGTGTCTCATGGCTTGGACTCTTTATTCATTCTTCACTGAGTAAAATACTGGCTGGATGGCCAGGCCCAGAGAGTGATGGTGAATGGTGAATTCAGCTGGTGGTTGGTGTTCCCCAGGGTTCTGTTTTGGGGTCAGTCCTGTTTAATATTAATCCTTATCGACGATCTGGACGAGTGGGTTGAGTGCACCCTCAGTAAGTTCATAGATAACACTCAGTTGGGCAGGAGTGTTAATCTGTTCTACCCTTCTGGTAGGAAAGCTCTGCAGAGGGATCTGGACAGACCGGACTGAGGGGCTCAGGACAACTGTTCAAGGTTCAATAAGGCAAAGTGTCAGGTCCTGCACTTGGGTCACAACAACCGCTTGCAGTCCTGTAGGCTTGGGAAAAAGTGACTGGAAAGCTGCCCAAGGGAAAAAGGACCCAAGGGTGCTGGTCATCAGCTGGCTGAACATGAACGAACAGTGTGCCCAGGTGGCCAAGAAGACCAATGGTATCCTGGCCTGTATCAAAAAGAGTGTGGACAGCAGGATCAGGGAAATGATTGTCTCCCTGTACTTGGCACTGGTGAGGCCACACCTCGAGTGCTGTGTCCAGCTCTGGGTCCCTCACTAAAGGAAGGACATTGAAGTTCTGGAGCTTGTCCAAAAAAGGGCAGTGGAGCAGGTGAAGGGTCTGGAGCACAAGTCCTATGAGGAGCAGCTGAGGGAGCTGGGATTGTTTAGTCTGGAGAAAAGGAGGCTCAGGGGAGACCTTATCACTCTCTACAGCTACCTGAAAGGAGGTTGTAGCCGGGTGGGGATTGACCTCTCCTCCCAGGCAACCAGCAACAGGGGAAGAGAAAATGGCTTCAAGCTGCTCTGGGGGAGGTTCAGGTTGGACATTAGGAAGAATTTCTTCACTGAAAGGGTGGTTAAGCATTGGAATGAGCTGCCCAGGGAGGTGGTGGAGTCACCATTTCTGGAAGTGTCGAAGAAACGACTGGATGTGGCACTTGGTGCTATGGTTTAGTTGACAGGGTGGTGTTCAGTCAAAGGTTGGACTCGATGATCTTGGATCTTTTCCAACTTACATGATTCTATGGTGAAACACCAGAACAGATTGCCCAGAGAAGTGGATGCCGCATTCCTGGAATTGTTTAAGGCCAAGTTGAATGGAACTCTGAGTAACCTGGTCTAGTTTTAGATGTCTCTGCTCATTGCAGGGGGGTTGGACTAGATGAAAGGCCCCTTCAGACTCAAACTATTCTATGATTCTAAGATTTTAAACATAAAAATGCATTTTGTAACAGAAAATATCCTCATCTCCTAGCTCAGTTACTTTCTTAGACATAATTTTTGATTTTGAAACATGCAAACCTGAAATAATGAAATTATGCTATTGTGCAATATTTTTCTTATGAATTGTAAAAATACAAGCATTGTAAACAAATTCTATATATTAAGTAATTTTGCATATTTGGAGAACTTAAAAGATTGTGCTATTTCAAGAGAAATAAATTGTGGCTATTTACATCTGAAGGAAGCCCTAATAAGATGTAAGATGCCAGCAGAGGAAGTAGAAATAAGATTGCTGAGTCTCCAATTTGAGAAGCTCTACAAAGCTGGCAACAGGCAGTTCCACAGGAGGATGAGAAAGGGAAGCACAGGTCAGACGCTCCCAGCCTTTCATTAACAAAGTCAGGGAACACCAGAACTCATTCCCTGACTCTCTTCTCTCTTGCACGAAAATAGGAAAAGAACAGAAGATGTTCTTTACAGAAATGCTAAATCATAAAGAACTGAAAGATGACAAGCTATTAGCTGTAATCTTTTCAGAACTACATACCTAAGATCCATAATTCACCCAAATTAAAAGTTCCTTTCACCTTCTCCCAATTTTGCTTCATCTGCAAATTATGCTTTGTAGAATTCAGTTTTGTACATTATTTGAAGCTGAGCTCTTGAAGAAGCAGTTTTAAGAAAATCTAAACTCCATGGGCCTCATCAGATCTAAGTATTGCCACATCCATGTCAAGTTACTCTTCTCAGCTGTATATGGAAATTTGTTTCAACAGCTTATCTTCAAAACTCCATGCACCTTAAAAACACTGCTCTTCCAACAGCTTAGATGTCTCACATCCCACAGGATTATACCCCAATAACCTCATTTTTCAAAAAGCTATCTATAGAAAATATGCACACTGGTTCTGTTCCACTCTGAGATAAAAAAAAGGTGACAGATTTCAGATACTCAAGTCAACAGGAAAAAACTGTCTTGTGGACATGGAACATTGCTGTCTCTTTCCTGAACACGTGCCTACATTAAGCTGCAATGCCAAATCAAGAACACTTATTCAACTTTTTCTTATTGTGGAAAAAAGGCAGGTATTTTATCTCCACTAAACTGAAGAGAGGCTTTATTATCTCAGTTTGTAGGGAAATTCTTGTCATAGTATGGTCATCAAGTAAACACTTCCAATACACATGCAAGATGGATTACAGCATCAAACATCTGCACAGCATAGAAACGCAGATTACAGATGCTGTGGTCACACAGTGCCCCAGTTATACAAAGGACATACAAGGCACTTCACCATATGAACACCCAAAACAAAAAAATTCCCAGTGAAAATTATATACGAGTCCCCAGAATTTTTCATTTTCCTTTAGACTGAGGCAATTAAAACTCTCAAACTCACAGAACAAACTCATCATTTCCATTCTTTGCCACTGTAATTAGTACATAATTACATGAGAAAATACTGCTTTATATTTTATACAAATCTTACACTGGATCAGACATCACAGTGAATCTAGCAGAATTAACCAAGTTTGTGTTTACCCAAAGTGTCTTTAGAAAGACACTGTTACCTGCTTAGCTGCAGCAACAGTGTGCTGAACCACGTACATCACACATTTTCTCAAATCAATCATTATTTCAGGCTCAAAGAGACAACCTTTAGAAAAATCTGATTTTAGCATATCTTCAGTGGCCTTGAAAAGACTTCAAGAATAATAAAACCATTTCTGGAATTCAGTAGTGAGTAAGCTTTAACTAATACCGTAACAGGCATCTAACTTGAAATCTAAGATTTTGCTCCACAGCCAAAATAACTAGCAAAAGTCACTGTTCTAGACCACAGCTGAAAAACAAATGTTTCAAGATTGCAAATACAACTGCAAAATGTATCTCCTACACAGACTTATCCTGGGATAATGGTTCAGACTACTAATAAATGTAAATTTGAACTTTCACCATATGCCTCCCCCCAAAAAGCCTTTCTACGGAAGAAAATAATTTAAAAAAATGATCTGACAGTCATAAACAGTCTTATGTTTTGTTTATGTTTGTATCTACCTAAGATGCAATGTAAGAAAGCTAGAAAGAGAAAATGCAATGCACAAAGTTATGGACAGAGCACACTTCACGACCAACACACAATATAATAAAAGCATTCTTTTTCACTACACATCCCAGAGGCAACTAAAAAGACAATTTATGAATACCATCTGCTTCTAGTGCCTCTCTAACAATGTATTAGCAAAATATATTGATTTCAAAAATAGAGGAAAAAGTCTTACTCTGCTATATCAAGATATCCACAGGAAGCAGCTGCATGTAGAGGGATCCAGCCTTCATTATCTGGTTGATTAATATTTGCTCCATTTTCCACCAGAAATTTCACCATATCTACGTTATCATCTATACAAGCCTACAAAGAAAGAAAGAGTTAAGAAGTAAGTTCATATTAAAGCTGTTCTACAATACTGTGCATCTTTAAGCAACATCTTCAGGAGAAAAGGTAAGTATTTCCAGGTTTGATGAGGAAGGATGGTTAATTTGTTGAGGTCTGACAGCAAGACAGGAAGAATTTGAGAGATAAACAGCAGGTGTTTCAAATTTGTAAAACTTTAAATAAATGAATGTAAACAGAGTTTAACAAAACCAAAAAATATTATTTTCTCAGGTACATGCATTCTGATTTTCTGAGAAGCCACTTACCAACCTTGTTCTCTAGTACAAAGAGGTTCCTTTTATAAAGCCCCCAGGTCCTCACTCCATCCCAGGCCCAGCTCGGCCACTGGAGTGGATATTAAAATTGAATAAACCATGCTAACCATGAAGTAGAATTGTGACTAAGAGATAGGGAGTAGTTTGGAAACAATACCATAATGTGGTTTCAACTGTAATACAGCTGAGACTAAGGAGTACAAAGGGGATGCTACATTGTATTTCAACATCCCCCTGCTGTTTTCTAATGCAGAATATTCTATACCACCATAAATCTTTTAACAGTCTATTAATCATCTCTGTTTATAAAACTTACTTGAGTATCAATTTGGCAATTGCAAAAATATTATCATATCTGCACATCTCTTAATTACCAAGCAAACAGTGTTGCCCAGATGCAGAACTACAGCCATTCTGCAGACCTCCATCTTAACTGACTCCTATTTTGCATTGCTTCTCTGTGTTCAAGTATTTTTCTCACAGGGTGCTCAGTGAGTTTTCTTGCCAACTTCCATAATGCTGCCCTTAAAAGGGCAGAGCAACTCAGAGAAAAGTCCCTCTGCATCTCAGGACAGCAAGAACTCCAAACAGCTAGACCCCACAAGACTGGTATTAACTTTTCAGCTTAATAAATCAACAATCTTACATAGCCAGAAGGCTGAAATAAGAACTTTACTCCTGGGCTCCTAAATCCTTCTAGAGAATTATGCCTCTAATTAAATGCAATTAAGGTATAAATTTTACTTTCCAGTATACTTCTAAGAAGACAAAAAATTACATACTGCTTTACTAAGGAAAAAAAACCTTCAGATTTCTTTATTTAAGCAATTGGACATTCCAAGATGAATCCTGAAGCTTTCCTTCATTCTGCAATGTTGAGGCAACAGCTACGCTGATGTATTGCTGCCCAGTTTAACCAGCCAAACAAAAACAGCAACAAATCATCCCTCTTTGACCCCATTTGTTTCAGTTAGGTATGAACTTCAGGCTTTGTTTAGAATGTAACATAGAACTGTTTTAACGAGTCTCATCTGGACTTTTTCACTCAGAAATGTGCAGCTCGACTGCAGTACACCGCTTGCATTATTTGTTTTTCAGTTCAACACAAAACCACATTCTTGAGTGAAAACATTCAGAAACCTTCCTACCTTTTCAGGTATTTTTGAAAACTGCCTTGGAAACGTTTTAGTCATATCCATCCATAAATCAGCAATTCCTTTAATAAAGTAATTTTTTAACATACTCCAACAATAAAGACTATAAATTCATCAAGCATATTGTCTTTAATTTCTTCCACTTATCATCAGTGTACAATGCTTATACACTAGTAACAAGCTTGAAAGAAGAGAATCTCCTCTTGTTGTAAGACATTGGGTTACTTAAATGAAAGGGAATCAAATGCAAGACCATAAATCAGTTCAGAAGGAAAACAAATTCAAGAAGCTCAGATGTTTACACTTAACAGAAAAACTAACCGAGCCATATGCCACACATGCCACATGTCCATATTTTTCTGGATATCCAGTTTGCCTGACCAGTGATATTTTGTATCTATAATAATATTCACCAGTTAATTATAAGGAAAAATAAATTTCTATCAGAAACATTTTTAAATTTAGATATTTTAATATGCTGCAGACTTGTGTATCTCAAAATCCTCTAGAATTCATCATCTGTGAAAACAAGGATATCTTAAAATTGATTAGCACTACTAAAAAACAAACAAAAAAACCCCAAAACCAACTAATTGTGACACAACCCAACACAGAAGAATCCTTGCCTGTTTTTTCAAATATACATAAGAAAACCTGGCAAGATATACTCATAAAAATGCTGTTGCTAAGTGAATCAAAAGCTTACATATGCAGCACATTAAAAGACATATGACTAAGTGGCTAAAAATATTTGACCAAATTTGGGCAGTTTATTGTGCCATACATGGCAAGAATCAGAAGAGCTCAAATACACTTCTCATGTATTATCAGATAGCACATTCATAAAAAGAAAAATATTTTACTGAAAACTCACTGAGGCCTCCAAAAAGGTATCATCTATCTTAAGGCGAAGAAGAAAAGCAAATACAACTGATTCTATCGCTGAAGAACACGTATATAATGTATCCTATTTCTTCATGTCCCCTTTTCCTCCTTAACAGCATCCCAGGCAGGTGTTTGGCAGCCCCTATCAGTCTCAGCACTTTCCATATGAAAGGCACCTCTGACTATCAGTAGGTATCTTAAGTCAGAAAGCCAAGAAACAAATGTTATAAAAGAAATTTTATCTCAATGTTTTTCCATTTCTACTGCACTGCTCACTTCTAAAAGCAATATTTATCAAGTGTCAGAAGTGCCTCTTGTTAAAGACTGACACCTCAGCCACAAAAGGAAAGTTTGTCAGAGCAGCATGATAAACTTAAAGCAACAGCCTCCAAATAGTCTGCCCTTCTAGACCTCAGCTTCAAAGATATTACAAAGGAAAAAGCAACGTACATGCAAGATGTAAATAACAAGTGTTCCACTGATGTTAAGTGATTCAAAAAGATAAATTCCCACCATTATTTCTGTCCCAGAATCTGCACAGAGGACAGACAACTGTGGGCTTTCCTCTTCCACATCTCTTACAATCCTTTCAGGATTCATCTCATTTCTTAGAGCTCATCTCCCCTCATTCCCAGTCTCTCCTTTCATGGTCCATAGTTCCCACTTCGAGCCTCAATTACCACTTAGCAGAACAACAGGTCACCCTAAAGCTCTTTCTGAGTGCTTGCAAACCACATCTGTAGAGCACACACACCAGACAGCTCCTGGGGCTAGCAGAACATGGGAGCTCACACACAAGATACCCTTCATCCCATGCACTGGTTTCTGTCTCTCATCCCCAGCCTCCACCAGCTGGTAAAAAGGCAGCATTTCCACATGAAACACTCATTCCCCTGCCAAATTTGATCTAAGTTAGCCAATGATACCCAAATACAATGACAGTTGCATGATGCAATCATATAAACCTTTTTTCATTTGGGAACCAATTTAGAAACTAAACTAATCAGTCATAAAGGAAGTAAAACAAAGCAAAGTTGAGAATACAAACTCTGGTTACCTTTTCTGATAAGAACAGAGATGAAACCTCAAAAGAAATATATTAAAGTCCAGGAAAAACCCCCCGCTTTCTATTTGTACAATAACATGAAACCTGGACTGCAAATACCAGCAAAGATCAGCAGCTCCTGGCTCCCACACAGACCAGTCCTAGATAGGTCCAATTTATGCTGGGGACAACATTTTAACTTTTTCCCATAAATACTCTAAAGCAGATAACCAGATACCTGCTAAACACGCTAGACTTTTAAGTGTATTCACCATGACTTCATATCCCAGTGCAAGTGGCATGTGATACAACTGGCTCTCATTACAATCAGGTGTTAAGAACACAGGTGAAGGGTAGACATAACTGAGTAACTTTAGAAATAAACAGCTTTAAAAGAATACCAAAAGGGCTTGGTTCTTCAGCCAAAGAATACAGCAGATAGCACTTCTCCCCCAAAAGACAGGAAAAACAAGTCTGTAATTATTTTTTAGAAATCAGAAATCTTGTAGGGAAGGAGACCATCGATCAGTTCGGCTACTGTCCCACTCACACGCAGCAGAGCTACACAGTACGCACCTTATGTGAGGCTACAATTTTTACTGCTTTTCATTACTGGTAACATCTAATGAGATAATGGCATCTAATGAGGTCTAGACATTTGAGTTTTTTACCAACAAATTAGGTCACGAAATATTAGGATTATTACACTACAAAAGCAGGTATTTTAAAATGGCCAAGTATTCTATTTAATATAGTACATACAGGGCAGAAAGGCTGCTGTTGATGTTCACATTTACGAGTAGAAACAGGAGAGTTTTGGTGTTGTAACAGAACTTCAGGTACTAATTTAATATTACAGATGACAAATGTTGCTTAATTATGAAATTAAGTGTTCATTTAGACAAACCACAAGTCAGAGCTTCTATTTTTCAGTGAGCTGGGGTAATACCTGATACCTCACCTACTGCCAAAATCTAGTTTTAGGATTGAATATTTTACTTTATTAAAGCATGCTTTCTAATAAAAATGGAACCGTTTACAGTGCAAATATTCTTGTTAAGCTAGTAATATTACTGTTTAGCTAGACTATGATTATTTTAATTAACTTATTTGTAAATATTTTGTGTATGTTGCACTTGTGTGTTATTTTCATCTAAGAATGGCCTACTATTTAAAATACTGGAGAGTTGGTCCATAAAAAGGAGTTAAAATTATAGTTGCCATACCAAATAACTCAAGCTCCCAAATCATTTCAAGAGCATCTCATGGCCTCAGCCAGTTCCAGCATTTCAAGTTTACTGTTTGTATTTCTCTCACCCCAGAACATGAGTCAATCTTGGCATAACTTTCAATGTCAAAGGCTTTCCTCCACTGCAGGGCAGCAAACTCTTCTCCAGAGAAATTTCTCAAAACATTTCACTTTTAAGTGTAGAAAATGAGAATCATTTTAGACACCTGCAAAAGCAGGTGAAAAAGACACTTTCTCCTAAGGAGAAAACACTACTTGAGCCTGATGCAATGTTTCATGCCCATTCAAGTCTCATGGGGAAGGCATGCAGAGACTATGAAACTGAGCACCCATTAACCACCGTTACTTAATTAGAATGCTGCAGAACTGTCAAACATTGCCAAAAATAGACAGATCATTCCAGAACTCAAACTTCTCTAGCTATTATTTCCACTTCATGTAAACAACTTGTCATATTCATATGTCAATAGAAATTCACTTAGATTTTATTTCATCTCCAAGAGGTGGATAAAACCAGGTGCTACATGAAAGCAATAATTGTATAGCCCCAATATGCAGTAAGAGCATAATATAATTTCCATACTACAATTTTGCCTTCTTTACTTTGCTACACTGAATTACTGAATTAATTACACGCTCTAAAGCTTTGCTATTTTGTAATTTATAGTTAAATCCATAAGTTTAATTATGGGCACAATTCATGAAAAATACTAAAATCTATCATTGTTTAGACTGATATAATCTACATATTATAAAATTGATCTCATAGGGACTTCCCACTGTTTAAATCCTAATGAATGCCTAATCATAGTTCTTAATCAGGACTGTAATAGGATACATATATTTAAGTGGTTTTAGAGTGTTTCAAGTAAAGATAGAGCTATTCTTGCCCTCTAACCTCCTGCCAAGACAAATAAGAGGAAGAGGAGAGTTGGCTGCAACATGTTATTTACTGTAATCAGAGATGCTACCCTTACTGTTCCCAATCCCAGTAATGGCTCAAGACTCATTCTGACAGACATCATATGGAAAAATGACCTAGTCTAATGCCTGCTTTCCTGTTCTTGCTGAAACAACCCCAGCTATTCCAGGCTACCTAGTATTACACGCAAATGTATTTTCAAATAAATATTTGGTTTTTTTTTAGCTGTGTGCAAATCTATTTTCAGGAGTGCTTGAGATCCCCACACTAAAATTTATCTCCTAATTAAAACCACCAAACTAAATGTTAAGTATTAAACTTTAACAGTACTCATGTATTTCAACTCAAAGAAAATTCTCAAGACAACTTGCCAAAAACCCCTCTGCCCTAAACCCCCCAGACAATCCTGGGAAAATGAGATGCCATGGAAAAAAATTATTTTGGAAAAGACCAAACCAAACAGCATTGAAAAACTAAGATACTGATGCTGGCACAGATCTATTTGCCTGAATGCTCTTTTTCTCCTGGCTCAATATATTGACCAAGTTGGTGAGGAGCATCTTGGTCTATGAAGCAAACTCTGTCTGAAGTTCACACAATCCTTGGGCTCACACAAATGAGGCTCTCCCTTAAACTCATGGTATTAAGCACCTGAGAAACAACTTCTGTTGTTCCCTCTGGTTTCTTTGAATTTAAAAACAAAACTAGTACATTATGTGGAACTTGCTTTTAAATTCACATTCAGGTTTCTTAGTCAATGTGGTGAAAGATCATGAGTTTCTTGGGTGAAATACAGAAAAGAAAATGTGACTGACAGCATGGTATTATAGCTCGTACGATGTGCAAATTACAAGTTGTCTTGAACCCTGAAGGCTTAGACAGGTAGGTATGTACAAATTACATATGACAGATTCTCATTTTAGCTACATGTTTTTGAAACCTATCAAATCACTGAATTTGGGAGTCACATCCAGAAACGAATTTCAGGCTCATTTGTTTCACAAGTGGCTTTCTCTTTCTTCTAGCCCATGCCTTTACACATTGCTTTCTGAGGCAATTTCAACAAAGGAGAATCACGGAACGGGTGAAGTTGGAAGGGACCACAGTGGGTCATCTGGTCCAATCTCCCTGCTCAAGCAGGGTCATCCCAGAGCACATGGCACAGGATTGTGTCCAGATAGTTCTTGAATATCTATAGTGACGGAGACTCTGTAGTCTGTCAAGGCAATCTGTTCCAGTGTACAGTAAAGAAGTTCCTGTGCATCAGTTTCTGCCTGTTGTCTCTTGTCCTATTGCTTGGCACCACTGAGGAGAGCCTGGATCCGTCCTCTTGATACTCTCCCTTCAGATACTTACAGACATTGATGAGGTCCCCACTCAGATGTCTCTTCTCAAGGCTGAACAGGCCCTGTGGCTGATGCACCATGCTCAGTAGGACAGAGACATACAACCCTCTACCCACATCTACCTCCTGACAGGTATGGAAGCACTCTTTCTTCATAGAAAAGAAATAGGGTTTAGGAGTAAACAAAGTTATCATACTTTAAAAATATAGTGCTATTATACAATTATGCTTTCATTAAGCATTTATTGTTATAACTTTGGCAGATAGCGATTACTTTTCATGGTCACACAATGTGTAAGTATTACATTTGAGAAGGAGAAAGCAGCATTGTATAGGACATGTATTTCTGTCCCAGTCAAATTTAATAATATGCCAATCATATTTCAAACAGTTATTTTTTTTAATGAGTAAACAAACTGTTTTTAGCATATGGGCAACTAACTGAGTTCATGAGCCAGTTCAAGCACCTTTTCAGTCTAAAATACCTAACATCCTGATATGCCCTAATATACTTTCTTAACAAGAAGTCATCAAGAAAATTTACTAGAAGAATCCTTTTACATAAACAAATAGGTTTGTTTGCCTCTATGTTCCTTGTATTAAATTGAAACCACACGTGTCAAGTTTTCGGGTTTTTTCCCTCTGCTTCTGACTATCACCTTTATACAGTTCTGAGTTCTTCAGAGTGGAAAACTGCACTGCTTTGAAAGAAAGTAAACCTGACCACATCTATCAGCACTCCTCTGTGAACTCTTACAGGCTGCATTAGTATTGTAGTCATCAACTGACGTTTAATCTTCTGCTTTAGCAGGATCTAGGGGAAGTTCTCACTGCTTTCTAATTTTAGCTAAATGAAGTGGTAGAGCTGAATAGAAGTAATAACACTGAATTTAGTAAAAACAATGATAACCATTCACCCCATCAAGGGAAAAAAAATACATGTTGATACAGCATACCAGAGAAACCAAGACAGACTTTCTGTGTACTCACTTTCCTAATACACATTACATTTGACAATAAAAAGCACATTTAGCAGAAGAAACCAAGATTACAGGTACAAAAAGGCTGTAAGATACTCATTCAATTAGCACTTGCCATGTGTGGTTTTATCCTTAGCATTATACAACATAGTAGTAGTAAAAGCAGATGTAGTAACCTGATGAGGCTGGTACCAGTCAGGACATTTTTACCCCCTAAGCAGGAGAATCTATCCAAATAAATGACTAATTTGTATAATTCAATTTAACATAATAGAATAAACTAGTACATATGATGTATGAATTATGCATCAGTTATATTTACACGCATTTTATATGTAAAAATAACTTTTTACATATATAACCATGTCATGTGGAATGAAGAATCATCTTAGAAGTGACAATGGCACTTCAAATTGCTTAAACATTAATCAGATAATCTTAAATGTGGTAAATATATTTGTTTATCGAAAGTGCATTTTGTACACAAAACCACTTAAACAAAGGTAGGACTACACCTAAACAGGAAACTTGACTAATTGTTTCCCATAATTTTCCACTTTTAAGGAAAGAACATCTTGCCACTGCTACCTTCTCCTCCTAGACTGAGACAAGAAAACCTATTCTTCTCTTATGTAAATCCCAGTACATTTTTCAATTTATGATCAAATTTATGATCCACTGAATTGACTAGATAAATAGGAAAGCATTTCAACTCTTCAAAAATCCTGTTAAGTCTTGAAGCTGATATTGGTTGCAAATCAGCAGGTTCAGGATGAAAGTATTCTAAGAGTCTCAGTAAAATTTTAACAAAAAAAGAAGGATTTTCTAAAAAAAAAACCCAATTAAATACAGTTTAAGTTAAATTCTCCAAAAGCAAATTATCCGAATCTGTTACAGTAAACAGCAAACACTGCTCTTTCTTAAAACTAGATTTAATATGGATTTTGTCTATTCAGATGGTAATAAGGTGAGAAACCTACAGCTTCCAGTCCCCACAATCCTGCAGGTGTCAGACAACACTTTTGCCAAGTGTACCAGCAGTAACACTTCAATGCTCCTCAGGACAGACCTAGCTCTGAAGCAGGGCAACACAGGGTGTTATATGTGATAAACCTCCAGCATAATCCTGTTAGCACAGTGTGTTTTACACATAGCAGTGGCATATATGCATTTTAACTTCACTTTTCAACAAAAAACCCCAAGCAAGTAGCAGCTCTCCAGTTTTCCTGTTTAGAGAAGTCTGGCTGTGGAACACACATAACTTAATTTTAAAATAGCTCAGTTCATTTCTGACTTCAGAACAAAATCAGAAGGAACTGGGACCTGGTATGCTTTCTGTTCTGAGTAATTCCTTCAAACTTCCAAGAGGGGAGCACATAACATATAGACAACGCTAAAAAATTCAGTGTCAGGTAATTTCCATGTACATTTTCATATTTCCACATTGTAGGTTCACACAGAACATTGTTTGGAACAACCTGTCCAAAGCCTTTTTTCTCATTTAATCTGCACAAAGAAATGTCCCTGTGGTCTCCAAAAGGTAAGGTACTTGCAACAGACTAAGGTAACCAAAACTCAAATCCTCTGCAAGGATAAGATCAACTCAGGATATACCTAAAGCCCAAATTCAAGTCAGTCTAGACACTTAAGAAATCCCTTCAAAGTTAATAGCGTGTATTCATGCTGTGCCTTTGCTAAATTTGCTAAACAATCTTCTAAAATAACCTACATGAAATACATTGCATGTTTCAGAATAATAAACAAAACCATTCGTGCAAACAAATAAGGAGATAATAATCAAATGCACTACAAGCCTCTGTCAATTATAAAGAATAAAAAAAGTATTCAAGATCCAGCAGCTATGCAGTTATGCAGCTGTTCATCTGCACAGATATGGTCCGCAATTTCTAAAAAAGGCATTTTTGCCACAGTGCAACTTAACACCCTTTTCAATAGGCTCTCCGCATGGTGAAGTTGCTGAGCAAAGCTTCACTTGAGCAAAGATGAAACCTGCACTCGCATGTGTGTGCTTCCTTTGCCCCAGCAGCAACCCCAGTCCCACCTCCAACAACTGTCTTTTGACTGTACTCAAATTTTTCACTAGCACAAGAAAACAGTCATGAGTACTTCCTAACAGAAACAGAAGCCTAACGACTTATCTCCAGCCACAAAATTAACAACATCCACTTTGGAACTTTCTCTCTCCCAAAAGAGCAGGACAGAAGTACCAGTTTTGACATTGGACTCCTTCTGGTCTATATAAACAGGAAATTTTTTGGTACAGTTGTCCCATTAGAAACTCATTATGACGGATTAAAAGAAGAAACTGCAAGTAATCACAAGTTCCTAAGAAACCACTTACATCCCAATTACATTGAAAAATGGACAGGAAGACAAGAGACAACAAGTAAAATAATCTGTTTATTTAGATCCATCCACGACAGTATGTATCACCATATATACACAATACATGGCATTTTAAAAGGGCAGATTTTCAAGTCTTTTTTTTGTCCTCTGAATGGACCAGAAGTCATTATTCGACAAAGCAATTTGATAAGGAAGTTACAATAGTAGAGAAATAAAGCAAAAGTATGGCAGCAACTAAAAAAACAAACAAAATACCTCCAAAAAATAAAAGTCCTGAAAAATCAAGATAAAATCAGATTTAAAAATGGGTATAAATAGTACAAGCTTTAAGTAACAGAGTAGAAATTTGGATACAAAAGTTATGAACTTCAGTGAAAAAACACGGCTGGCAGGGGCAGGAATACTAAAGCAGTTCTCAAGTATGTTAAGAATGGGAAAAAAATAGCAACAAGATATAGATATAAAAAATATAGAAAATTGGTCAACAAATACTTCTACTTTGTGTTTTGAAAGAATCAGAAAGTTTTCTCTTGTGTAACGAGGCTAATATATCTTCTCGTCTACTAGTAATTAAGAAAAACACTAAAACCATATTTTAAACACTATTTTAACTCAGTAGATCTTGGTAATACAAATCACAAGTGTGCTTAGGCAGCTCTCTAGCCACTATTCAAGAACTTAATGCAGCTTCAAGTTTGCCAATGTTTGTTTTCTAAACAGATCTTGAAATACCTGGGAAACAGCAAAGGGCTGTTTACACTGTACCAGCGCTGCAAAGCAGTAACATAAATGCCTGAAAGTGTTAGCTGTGCTGGATAAAATAAATAAAAAAACCAAACAAACAAATAAAAAATAATTCATGTGACAGAAACCAAGATAACTGAGGTTCATTAGGCTTATTAGCAGGAAGGCAATAACGTGTCAACAGTCACACTATTCCAAAAGGTTGATTACCTTCACCAACAGCACCATTGCTTTTTTTGCACCATGGAGCCAGACCTGATCAACACTGAACCCACTTGACATTCACCAGGAAATAGTTTTGAACCAACATGGGTCCATTGAGGGTTTTTAAGCCAGATAAAAGTTGACCCCACACGGAACAACTGTTCATAAATGCTCAGGTGCAGAACCTGAACCTAAGAGGTTCAGAGGACACCCTTAAATATGTCTCCTCAAACCTGAGTGAAACAATTTCTCTTTTTTGACCATAGCAGACCCTGATTACATCACATATCTAAGACTTAGTCTGCTGTTTTGGCACACAATGCATGAAAACCCATCACAAATTGAGTATTTTTGAGAAGCAGTTCTCTAGAGTGCATCTGCAACTAGCATTTCTGTTCTCCTCACAGCATTAAAGAGAAAAGCAAGCCTAACTCCATATTTACTGTGATACAAAGGGAAAGAACAATACATGCTGACTTTTGGTCACTATATTGAAAACATCAGTATACTAAGAATGTTATAATTTTCATCAGTATATTACAAAATTAGCTTCTTTTTCTTCAAACTGCTGTGTGTGCTCCAGTACCGAGATCATCTCAAGCCTCATTCAGGCAAATCTGTTTGTATACTCTGATTCATGCTACACCACCTTCACCACTGCCACCAAACACTTAAGACAGCAAATCTGCAGCACCTCACATGGCATTACTTTAGGATTCTCCAGCCACAGCTCTGGTTACTACTTATTCTATGTGGCACAACCTGCACTACTAAGAGGTCATGCCTGCCATCCCCTTATTTCTACAAGTTCTAGGGAAGAGCTGACAAAAAGAGCAAGGATACAGCTGTATTTTCCTCACCCTCTACAGCGCCTTTGGTCCTCATAAACCAACTTATCTCTATAAAGGCAAACCTGTAGTCCAGTAAATTCTAAGTTTTCCATTTCTTGCTAATCTTCTGAGCAGCAATTTTATCCAAGCAGGCAAGCAAGCAAGAGAAAAATACTGTGCCTGGATGAGCAATTGTAACTCATAATAGCATGCATGCCAAAATTAGCATGGCAAAATCATGCTGTACTCTGCTCTTTTGCCAGAGCACAAGGAATTCATGCATTCTTACATAGGCTGCAGTAGTTCATCTCTAGCTTCTCAGTCCTGCATGGCAGATTTCGGAAGCTCAGACATGAGTTCCAAGGAGAAAAGGCATTAAAGAAACCTGTCAGAAAGCCAAAATATTTCTTAAAAAAGGTTCTTATGCTCATTACTTCATCAACAGTGTCATTTTACAGGAAGCTTTCACCTGAGTAAAAGAAAGACACTGATGTATTTTTTCCACGCTCCTTAGCAGCACATAATATCACTTTAAGAGGTTAGGAGAATATAGCTTTGGTAAAAGCTCTTGTAGTCAAATGCTGATAAAAACACATACTTTAGGAAAGCATTTTAAGTGAGTTTATTACATGATCTTCTTTCCCTGCCACACTTGATTTTAGGCAGTTATATGAAAACAATATTCTAGTTGATAATAATTAGACCCTCGTTTGAATGTTCTGCTTTAGAATCTATGACATTCAGATGATGATAATGTTTCAAAGTACTCATAAATACCACCCTATTGGATAATTTGCCTTTTTCTATGTTTCAAGATGAGTTTAAGAAATATTCTGTTCCCTGCAGGAGGTAGCACTATAGAACCAGCAAACCCTAACTCATTTGAGCTAACATACACTAATCACTCAGGGCATGATTCTACAGGAGCTCACTATTGACAAACAGGGAGGTCCCAGTCTCTCTCCTCATTCTCAACTGCACACTCCCAAAAGCATTTGTCAGACTCTCCATTAGCCAATTCAACTAACCAGCAAGGCAGAAACAACCCTTTCTCCCTCCCCACCCATTGAATTAAAGAAAAAAGGAGGAGGGAAAGAAAACAGCATAGTGGTAGGAAGAAGCAAGAGCACACCCTTTCAAGGCAACAAAGTACAGTACTGCTTTAATTGTACCTGGAGCTGCAGCCATTTCTGACTTTCTTTCAAAAAAAGAATTATGGAGAAAGGGATAAAAGCCTAAATTTCTAATTATGCAGTAACTCATTTGTATTGACTTCTAGCTTCTGAGAGGCTGCTGACATATTTGAACTGCACCAGGGTGGAAAACACACTGGTCTTCTCTTCACCAGGACTGTGTCAGCATGAAAGAAATAACACCCAGAAGTCTGTTGTTTACCTGACCTTAGCAGTATGCACATCATCACAAAATTAATCATGAATGTTTTAAAGTCTGCTTCTTGTACATCAGACTGCTAGTTAAAGATGACTATTATTAAAGAGCACAAAAATGAAAGCCTACTTGAAAAGCACATTGGCTTCAAGGTCAGTCACAGGAATGTGGACTGGTTTTACTGACTGCGTTTCCCCCATAAATACCAAAGAACAAGTGCTAAACACAAAAAATGAAACTGATTTGATTATATGGAGAAAGTACACAAAATACACACACTGCCTGAGCATGGGGAATGCTGCAGAGTTTTGGTGGGTAACCACTCAGTGGTGAGGGTGGAGCAGTGACAAGGGCAGGGGTAAGGTTTGATAGGGAAGACTTCCAAGTTTCCTCATTTCAGACAAATGGATAAAGGCTCATCTGACTTTCTCTACTACTCAACAGTCCACCGTTCATGCTGTAAACTGAGAGTTCCTGCAATGCAAACTGTTTTGAAAACTGGTTCTCGATTTATTTTCAAGAAAGCTCTATCCATCAGTCTAAGGGCTGTGCTTCAAATGCCTCAGAGTGCATGGTAAGAGACTGCCTCCATGTTGAACAGAAAAGAGAAACCTGCTCCATGACATGCCACAAGACTACCTTCGCTGCTTTGAGCTTGCTTTTTCTGCTCTACAGGGCACACCTACACAAAAAATTCCTAGAGGGGAAAGCTGTTCTGCCAGCTGAATTTACACTATTAAATCAGGCAAAATGTGCTAAAGTTTTATGCTTCTCTAAGGACTCTACTTTGGCTTTAAATATTCATTTATGCACAGACCTATATATAAGCAATAGTAAGGCTCAACAGTCAAATATTCCAGGCCTAGTAAATGCTTTAATTAATGGCACCTAAGCCAAAACAATTGGCCCCACAAACCTGTGACCTATTCCTACATGACCTCTACTTCCCTGTGGCTAAAGGAACTTGATCCATTCGATCTATCAGATGATCAGTGCTTTCATAATGTGCAGCTATTCAAAATTATGGATTTTTCTTCACTGTTCAGAGTTCAGCCTGCACTACTCAAATCCTGTTGCAAACAGAACTCACTTTCTCATGCATTCTTCCACTATCAGCGCTTACCAACCATTTAGGGACATAAGACGGATTCATAAAGTCTCTACCACGAAAGCTATCATTTTACAGACGGTAAACAAACAAAAAGGTTATCATAAGCCATATCTCCTAATTTAACCATACAATTTGGAATACCGTGGAACTGAGGTTTTGGGATGTATACCATCTCGTATCTCTAAAGGAAAGTTTTCTTTCATTACACAGTCACAAGCACACAATGTTCCTACAGATTTCCCTGCAGTCTTCTACCCCAGATGCCAATCTCATCTTTTCTCCCTCAGTGACAAAGCAGAAGTTCCGTGACCAACAGCATCTTTTTCAGATGTCCTGAACTACCCCAAGAGCAAACCCTCTATGAGGCCCTATAATCTAGGTATGATGACATAATAGAGTATTAAAAGGTTAATGCATGTTAAGTCCAAGTACAGATTTCACATTAATTACCCAATATATAATATACCAACACCTGAGTTCCATTATTTCAGTATTCCCAGTATGAGCATTTCTTTCCCACTTCCTTTTCCACATATTAATTTTCCCAACTCTCAGTTTCATCGTGACAGCCAGCCCACATCTGACAGCTTGCTTTTGCCTCCACTCTTCTGACTCACTCCTACACCCCTACTCTATTTTTGCATCTTACAGCTTCCTCCTCTGTGCTAATGGAGGCAAAGGGGTCACAGCACAGATAGTACTAGCATACCTCTAAATGAATTTTACAAGCTCACAGCAGCCTGACATCTGTACTGCTTCCGTGCTCTGAATTATCATACTCAAAATTAAATTAGATATATAACCGTACGGTACTGTGGGTTTTCTTTAGGTCTTGGTAAATTCTGTTGGATATCAGCTTTTCTCTGAAGCACTCTTCTGGGAAATCTGAAAAAGCTTGAATAAAGGATTTCTTCTGAAAAATCCTATCACCCTCCAAAATGCTAGAATAGTAAAACAGATTCATCCAAGGAAACCTTCTGCTTGCTTCTCCCAATCTGATTCTGTATTAAAAAAAAAAATCCATCATCCTTTACAGCTTCGTAACCTAAAATTATAGTAAGAGTTTATAGAAGATCCATGTTTTGACCAAAGGGATGGACTATCTTCCTGAAAAAGAAGAACTCACTAGGCCAGAAGTCTTCAGCCTAGAACAAAATGATGCTGATGACCATGCAATACATGACTACAAAATCAATCACAGTTTCTGCTAATACAATAAGTTGAAGTCATTACATCAAAACAGCAGAAGCTGCAACCAAAAGACAAAGAAGCAAAAGCTGCTTTTCTGAAAACTGATTGGAATGCCCCATATCAGCCCAAGCAGAGATGACTTATTACTGATCTCAGTAGACTGTCCTTTCCTTTTCATACAAACCAGGCACTGGAGCTATATGATTAACTGAAAGAATCCTAAAGGCCTTAGACAGCCAGATATAGAAAAAACCCTCTTCACTACAAGTAAAATTAATATTATAGCATTTTTACTGATACTACTCTCATCACAGTAGGTAAGTGACAAAGTGCTCCATTTTTCTTTTCCACAATAGAAAATATGTTGTGTTTCTATGAGGACTCCAAGGAAAGGTGCTGACATTCTTGCATGCTCGATTTATCATACTTCTTGTAAAACAGGATCCTGTGTATCTGAATAAAGAGATATGACTAAGTTTAACAGTCTAGCCTCTCATTCAGGAGGGGTTTTTTAAAGTACAGGTGTACAAATTATCACAAGGAGCATTACAGTAAAGCTTATGTGCATCCTAATACTTGAGAGTAAATGCAGGGTAGCTTACCTCAACTACAAACTTGTCATTTTCAATGACTGGTGCTACTCCACTGAGATGCTCTTTCCATAGGAACCTGAAGCAGATTCCTCTGAAGCAATCCCTTAATATGCAAGCCACAAAAGGCATTTATTTAAACTCTTAGCATCTGGCAGGGTTACAGCATTGGTGGACAGGGGCAGAGCAACTGACATCATCTACCTGGATTTATGCAAAGCATTTGACACTGTTCCACCAATATCCTTATCTCTGAATTGGAGAGACATGGATTTGATGGATGGACCACTCAGTGGATAAAGGACTTTAAGGTCCACTCCAACCCTTAACATGGTGTGATTCAAGCAGTTAACAAACAGGCCAAGCACACAGAAAAAAGCATGCTGGATTCTGTTGGCTAAACTCTGTCTGTAACAGCTACAGGAATTATCACCACTTTACAACAAGCTTGAGTAAAGGCACAACAATTTACATGATGGCAATAGTACATTATGCAACAAAACTGTATCATCAATATACTACTACTCTTTACTAAATTAACATTAAATCTTAAGTATAAAGTCACAACTACAAAAGAAATCTCTTCTACTTGCTACACAGGCTCTTGCACACTTTTATTTTTAATAATTAGCTACTGTACTACTGAAGGAGGCCAAGAAACAGGGTATTATAGACAAAGCTAAAGCCAGCCAGGCTGGCTTTTTTTTCCCTGTTGTTGGATGGCTGCCTTCATTTCACTGGAACTACAAAGCAAGTTGACCATATAAGGTACTGGGATTCCCAAGGAAAATGCCTACACAAATCAGATCCACGCAGTCTATTTAGTTTATATATTATAGTTAAGTTGAACATTTGCAGTACATTTTTAAGACACTTTAGAATTAAACCTTACAGATACAGCACTACTTTCGCCTTAACCGAGTTCATGTAAGTAGCCTTCCAGAAGAATCTACTGCTTAACATTCAACTGAATACATTTCTTTACATAATATTAAGACCAGATCAATTTCCAAACTGCAGGCAGCATTCATAAACACAATGCCCTTGATTTTGGTGCACATGAAAAGTACCAGAAAAGCCTAATTCAGGGGTCTGACAGCAAATGAATCTCCCTGCCAGCCACTGGCTGCAGCCTGCATACATCTGAGGCAGCAACTTGCTGCATGGAAAGATTATTTGTAGCCCAGATTCCAACAAGAATAACTCTAACGAGCAAGTGCTTATAAGGAGATGGTAATACACGGTCTACAGAGAAAGGACAGGGAGAACTAGAGAAAGCACCATTCTTGAACAGACAGTGGTGCAAAATAAAGAGGACTGCAGGGCTTCCACTTGAGAAGGGCAAGGGAACTTTCAAGACAATGGAAGGAAACATCAGTCTCAAAGAAGGAGCAAAAAAGAGATATATACCAACTTTAGGATTAGACAGACAAATACAGGAATACAAAAAGCCTAAGTCAGAGGTATGTGCCAGCATGAAAATATAAAAATACACACACAAAGAGGAGAGATGACAACTACATTTGTGTAAAAGATGAAATTTTAGTTTGATCTTAAATTTGCCCTCAGTACTAAACACCTTTGAAACCTATGTGCTCCACTGTGAATCTAGAACCACCTCTACTCAAGTTTGGAATTCATTTGACTAGCATTCCCCCAAATTAAAAAGATCCCATAAGAAGCTGTAGATTTATGTGATTTTATCCACAGAGGAGAGCTAAGACTCCACTTCTCAAGATCTTATGTTGAGTTGTCCTAAGCAGTAATTTAATGGACTGCTCAATTAGTTCTTATACCAGTATTTTAGAAGTTACTGCACTCCAACTGCAAGTTCATCTACCACATGACTTGCCAAGTGAACAAATTAAACTTCTCTACAGAAGAGTGAATGAGCATGGGAATGTACAGGAGCTGTCAATGAGTAAGCACTGTGCTTAAGTAGGCATTTAGGCTATAACAACGACAGCACTGTAGTTCAGAGTATCTACATCCCTAAGTATCTAAAGTAAATGCATGCTTATTTCAGAAAAATATATCATTATACCAAGATACTTCAGATAACTTTATAGTAGCTACAACTATATTTTTGCTCTGCAGGGTATCAACTTGTTAAAAGCACGCACATTTTATGTGAGCTTGGACTCAAAAAGCCAAATATATTGGCTCTATTTAGAAGAAATCTTCAAGGGCAGAGATTGCCTCTGGGGGATGCCTCAGCTGGGATGGTGAGCTTTCGTTTGGAAGGGCTCAGTACTGAGACACTTCTAGAATCAAACTTATTCTCTATCAATCCTGTACTAAATATGAAGTGCCAACACTGAAGCAACATAACATTAACACACTCCTGGCCTTAGGAATGGCACAGAAAATACCTATTACTGCTCTGCTGAGGACTTACTCATTAGACTAAATCAGGTTAGGCAAAAGACTCAACACAACTGTAGCATGCTGCAGACCTAATAACATGAGCACACCAAAGTCCTCTGTAATGTGCTAGTAGGCAAAAGGGAGAAGGAAATGAGATGGCAGGTAAGTTTTTTCCCTATCCAATTTAGTCTGGGCTATAGACTATTTTCTTCCCAAGGAAATCACTAATGTCTAGGACAGAACAGGCTGCTAAAACAGCCACATACTTTACATTTACACATCCTGAGCCACAATGCACAAGGAGTGGGGTTCTATACAGGCATCAGCTGATGCTGCACAGTCACTCTGGACCTTGTAACCAGTCACTAGCAGTCATTAGCTAAAAATTTTAGAATCAGTTCATCTCCTTCCTCTTCCTCATACCACTCCTGCTGCCCTAGGAACTGTGAGAGGAGAAGGTAACTGACTATCAACAAAACTCAGCCCACCAGCCTTTCCGATCATTTAGGAGAAGAATGAAAATCCAGGTCAGGGCAAATTAAAAGCTTTAATAAGAGACAACTTAGAAGTTTTAAGCCTTGTAAGGTCACAAAGGAAAACAAGCACTCTTCTTTCAAAACCTAACAACAGCTGACCTTGATCACATGCTGGGGCAGTGCTCATCCTCACTCTAATCACAAAATTGCATCTCAACTGCAGAGTACACAGTTGTGAAAGCAGAATGCAACCCCAGCTTTCCAAGCTCAAAGTGAAGAAAAGTTCACATCCAGACTAGCTGTCACTTCTGGGCAAGAAGCTTCCAGTAACTTTGCGGGTGTTCTTTGTTTTTTCTACAGCACCATTTTGTTAATATATTTAATAATAAAATATGTATAAATTTCCCTTAAAAATCAATGTAGATGTTGAGTTTCAGAAAAAAGGGCTTTAAGATGGTTATGCAAATCCTTTCCCATAGCCCTAATGAAAAATAGGACACCAGTACATCTATGAATGGATGAGGCAATTAACCAAGTTGAAGAAAGAGCTGAGTTGTATCAAAGTTGCCCCACAAGAAGATGGCAAGTAAAAAAAGTGGTGAGACAAAATACACTCACATCACCTTGCTGCTCTGGAAGTTTGCATTTAACCACACTATTCCAAAAGCAGAGTATATAATTATCCAAGAGATCAGAAACAGCACTTTGATAAGTACTGCAGTAGAACAGGTTTAGGTATTACCACAGGTAATTCCTTTTGCTAAGCAATTCATTTACCTAAAACAGATACTAACTGTGTGCGTGGATAGGAGTTGTTTATTGTTCTAGAGATAGGGAAAAACTGGAAAGATCCATTGAAGTTACAGCTATAGTTTAGGGGAATCTAGAATATATGATTTTAAACGTGAGTACTGAAAAAGAACACTCCAAGTATACCAAGACAGGGCTGGAGAGTTGAGCCACAGATGGGCAAGCCTTATGGATAATTCTTCTCAAGTTGTGGTATTTAGAGGAGTATAAGTGTTTCCAGGTGTAGAAGTAACATCCAGTTCTTGAGTCTGTGCTCACTACTGTCCCCACTAGAAGCCTATAAAGACTTGTAAATAAATTAATCATTGTTTCTTAGACAAGCATTGATAACTGAGGTTTCCCGATGAAGGTGTCAGACATGGATTAACAACGTTCTTAAAAGAATGATTAGCAATAGTTGATTAAGAAGTTATCAAGCGTAACTTAAATCAATTTTATCATAAATTGGACAACAAAAAAAAAATGAATTGTGTTTATTTTCCCGATGTTTTAAATCACTGTGTTCAGGTGGACTCCAACAATGAAACTAGAAAACACTGATGGACTGAAATGTGGCCAATGCCTTACAGGTAAGCCAAAGCCCTCGCTCCAGAATTTCCCCATTCTTATTTGGAAAGCTAATGCTATCTAGGGAAGAAGTCCATGCATGCTTGTGCTTTAAACCATCTGCATAATAGAGACATCATTCACGCAGGAGCCAACATCATCAAAGAGTGAATGTGGGAAGGTAAAATGAGTGTAAAACTGAGAATTATCGCCTTGAAAAAAGTTATTAAGAACTTTAAGAATAAGCTGTGTTTAATTTTCACTTCCTCTTAAGAAACCAAATGACAAAGCCAGTTTTCAGTAATTTGGAGCTCATTTGGATGCCATAAAATCAGGAGTTAGTTCCTGTCATGTTATTTATAAGCATATTTAGGGAGCACTGAAGTAACAAAAGAGGTGTCTGTAAAACCCAATTGCCGTGTTCCAGGTATTTTTTTGGTAGGTACCTGCTACACGTCTACCAAGAGTATAACACTGCAGAATATGACTGGGTAATTTAAGACAAATATTCTATTTATTAGTTTTACTTTGGGCAAAGGTACAGATAGAACAGCTTGAATTAAATAAGAATCCAAGGAAAGAAGCACCTTATTGTTAATTTGATCAACATCAATTCTTTATATGAGACATCTATGACCTAGTGTCACTCACAGCTATGAAGCAATGACTCCCTAATTAAAGCAGTCTTCCCTATTAATGCTTAATATTTAAAATTACCCTGTACTTAACGTCTTGAACTGAAGATATGAGGTCTAAATGAAGGTTAAATATGGAACTGCAATACATGATTTGTCTTGCTCATAAGGAAATGGGTTATTTCTTACATTTGAAAATTGATCTACATCTCAGAACTCTGGCATGCAGACTAGTACCAGAGAAGCTGAACAGTTGATGGCCCTTTTGTCACCAGCAACCTCCTTGTTACTCCAAAGAAATATGCAGCTATCGGCAGAAGACGAACTGGCACCACCCTTATGCTTCAGGTGTCATTTTGAAGTGTGTGGTATAAGTTTCCTCAGTTAAATTGTACTTTATTCTCAGATTACTGTATTGTGTTGGGTTATGGTCCTTAAATAAGGTAGTAGATCAATCCTAGTACACCCAAGTATGAAATCGGTTTGGCAAAACTGGGAAATTTTAGTAAAAATAACACATAAACACTACAACTGAAGTGCTCGTGTAACTGGAAAACCAGAAGAACAGAATGATCTTAAATCTAGTTTATGAAGTGCTTATACTTAGCTGCTGTTTTAAGGATTACTGTTTGCCTTTTGGCTAATTTCTGTTCTCAACTTGTACTGAGTCATTTTTTCCATTACTGCAAGCTACCTTTATTTTTATTGGATGCTTTCAGTCTAAGTATGTTCAGAACATCACAACTACAGAACTATGGTTAAAGCAAGATAAAATTTGCTGAATTTAACAATTACAATGAGCTTGAAGCAAGAGCCTATCTACTTTTAAAAAACCCCAAAAACTTTACAATACTAAAATACCAATATACAAAATTTAACCCATGCCTTCCTTGCCATCAAGTAACACACAGCAACAGTTTAACACCTTTTGGATGGATTTTAGGGACTTTTTTTTTTGCCACCAGGTGTCTTAACTTATACCATCACAACTTCTAGAAGGTAACCAACCATTTAGTTTTAATTTATTACTTTAGGAACTAGGCTCCACATAAATGAAAACTTATTAAAAACTACAGACTGTTCGAAGATACTCTGTCACATTCAAAAGAAATTTTGAATAGTTATGTCTACCCAACTACTCTAAGTTCATCAGATAAGTTCATCAGATAACAAAACACCACAAAGCAAACATAAAACAGCCCAGGAACTGTGGACAATTTTTCCTCCCCCAGTATTACTATAGTGCCCCTCAATTCACCAGGTACAGATACAGAAGAAGTACAACCTATTTAATAAAATTTATTTTTCTTCAACAAGAATTCAACATTAAAATGCAAGCAAGCACATTTTATATATTTGGTTGTATTCTTCCTTGCCAAACTTCATCCATATCTTCCAGTATGATGCACTGTAGAGCAGGAATGATGTCTCCAGAGGTCTATACGGAGCCTAGGACAAGTGAAGCCACTGTTTCATCAGGAATTACTCCTGCATCTGTATGTCAGGCACACCATGAGAGAAAAGCTATTGAGTACAGCAGTTACCACTTAAGTTCCTGTATTACTGTAACACCCAGGAGCTCTAAACATGCACCAGGACCTCCAGAAATATCTATAACCACATCTGTGAAGCAATTCAGGTTTTCTGGAAAAGATTTCAGCTTCAGTAGCCAAAAAGCTGCCTGAGTGTACTAAAAACCAGCAGAGTCTTCAAAAAGGAAAAAAAAAAAAAACACACCAAAAAAACCCCAAACAGGCAGACAAGCATTAGTTAGCACACCAGTAAAAGTCCACATCTCCCCAAACAATACTCCTAGAAGAACTATACTGAGCATCTAAATTTCTGCATCCAATTCTAAGAATCATTATTCAAAGCAGTCAATCTAAACCATACTTTCATTAAAAAAAACAAACAAACAAACAAAAAAACCCCAAAACTCCTTTTCAAATTCATTTCTCATCAAGCCAGTGCCTCCACCTCTTCTCTTAACTCACCTGTTCCCATGTCCTTTTTTAAAAAAAAAAGTCAAAAGACAATCTAAGATAAGATTTCTGAAAACTCTAGGAAAGTAATGCAAGATAACACATGTATTAAATAAATATTTGCTTGCTTATACAGCATTGAAAGTTAGCAACTGCATTTTACATTTCTGCTTTGCAGAACAAAGAATACTTTGCTATAACAAAACTTGTTACTTTCTTTCCATAACAAACCTTTTCTGTTTGGTATGCTGCTGCCATTCCTTCTCACCAGTAGTTTCTCTGCTTCCATATCACACTTTTCAGAACTAAGACCACACAGCTTCTGTCCAGACTAACTTTGCAGTAGGTGGAAAGATTACAACACAACACGTGCCTACCTACCTGCCAAAAAAAGTAAGCTCTTACATCCAGAAATAGACTGAGCAAAGCCATCCCTGCTCAGCACACTGAAGCCTGCATTTAGACTGGAGAGAAACTCCTTGCCTCGACTGACTAAAACAAGAAAGACCACACTACAAGCTATCAAGGCCAATATAATATCAAACAGCATTCTAAAACTGTTGGCTAAATGTACAAAGTTAAAAGAGGTGCAGAGTAAAAATCATTCTACTCCTTCGGGTAGCCTTGGGAAGGGGGAGAAAAAAAAAAAAAAAAAAAAGAGGCCAAGCAGAAGACTGTTTGGTACACTACTATAGTAAGTATCCTGTCTCCAAATATTTACTTGCCTTTTGTGGCCAAGGACTTGAAGTCAGAATTCCTTAGACCCTATAAATCAAAAGTCACATAACTCAGATTTTTAAAAAAAAAGTCTTTTACTTTAAAGAAAACCCTCTCATTTTTGTTTCACTTAAGAGTATTCAGGCAAAGGGACAAAGGTTAAACAAATATCTTCCAGATACTTCAGTGGTAGAAGTAGTAGAGCCTTCCACTAGGTACTCAACAGCCAGTATCTAGAAGTACTTTATATACTTTAAATACAGCCCACCTCATAACAAAGTAGTACCACACTCAGTGTCTACTCCTTGAGAGGTAAATTAGAAAGATTGTGAAACCTGTGCAACAGCAGGTTTTTGTCTTCAAGGACCAGTAAAAGTATTTTTTTTTTAGTAATTTTCATCAAACCACAGCTCTACGTTGTCTTTCACCTTTTTAATTGTCCTCCAAAAAAGCACTTTTCATCAAAAAGAATTTATGGTGTGACCTGCCTATTGGGTAAAGATCCTTACCATTTTGCCTATTTATGCCACTGTATTAGGTTTTTTGCAGCCTTAGGGCACTACACAATATCCTTCTTTCTTCAAAGACAAGGTTTCAATATGGCTACCAGGATTGCAGTTTAAGGAGGCTGCATAATTTTTCTTCCAGTTTACGTAGGACCCTTGGGAACATGTTGGCAGAGTTGTTTGGTAGTTTGCCTGCATATATTTCCAGCTCTGCCTTTGCCTGTAAGTCAGATTTTTGTCAAAAACTAAACCTCAAGTAGTGCTAGTTGCAAGCCTCCATGAAAATCTGAAATATACAGCAAACTTCAACACAAGACTAAAAAGACTTCTAAAACAGTCAGATTATGGTTTTATAAATTTAAATAAGTAGTTTCCTGGGAACACCACAGAACAGTAGCATAGCACTAATACAATTTCACCCAGGTTTTGTCTTATTTCCAAAGCTAAACCGGACATGGAACAGTAAACCTTTCGCCTCGACAGTACAGTTACAGTGAGCCACAGCAGAGCACAGATTTGTGGAATTACCATCTGTATGCATGTAGTTTGCCACTTTTAATAGGCCTTTTATATCAGCAGTTCTACACCAACTTCTACAACTGCAGGTAATCAGCATCACTGCTGCATGAAAATGTGCACACATATTTGGCAAGCTATCCTACTTTCCTGCCATTCATCTGTAAAAGTGATTAAATGCAAATTAACAAAACTCCCCGTAACAGCAGCCACAGAAGTGAGGGCTGGGGAATAGCAAGAATTTGTTGTTTTACAGGAAGGAGCTAGGGAAAGTGAGGATTTTGAAAAAAAGACTTATTTAAACAAGCTAACAAAAAAAACTCTGGATATTAAGCACTGTCTTCATACAAATATTTGCTGACTTCACAGAAAAGATCTTTGAATCACAGACTGAAAACAAGTGGCAAATAACTTTCATTTGGTTGTTGAACAGAAGAACAAAGTTATGAATTTGCTTCAGTATTTGTCTCCTGGAATTCACAGCTGCTTGGCTCCAATTTCCATCTGCAAAATGAATAATTTCCATTTTAGGAGACCAACTCGCAGGAGGTCAGAGCAATCTGGCTATACTTGATTACACATCATAGCTGGTTACAAGCTGAAGGAGCTGCTTGTGCCAGTACCTGCAGAAAATAAAATCTAAGTTCATCAAAGCAAGTGCACCATAACTTCCTCAGCTGGGGCAAAAGTTGCACTGAACTTTACTACTGAGATTCAGCTGTTACTGGAGAATTTTATATCTGCTTCTAGCAGTTTTAGCTCAAGTGTTGGATGAAGTTATAAATTAAATAATCTCATATCACAGTAATGTAGAGTCAGGACTTTGGCTTCACGCAGTCAAAGACTTCTCTATCTCCAAATTGAGTGGCCTGTACAACTCAACATGTTTGCCAACTAGCAAGTGCAGAATATCCACAGTCCTTTGAAAGAATTCAGGAAAAAAAGGATTACTGATTTATGGCACTTAGTGGAAGAACAAGTTGTTACAACTACGGGCATAATATATGACTGAATTATGACAATACAAAAAATTCTGAATTCTTTCATTGTATGTGGGACCTATACAATGAAATCACAAGTCAAACTCAATGCAAAAATGAAGAGTACAAAGTTAAAGCTTGCCAATTTGAACATTCTTCTAAAAAAAAAAAAAAAATACTGCTGACGTTCACTTGAATTCCCAAGCTCAAAAAGAATGCTGTAGAAGATTCAGAGACAATTCAAGCCGAAATTTTAACTCTTTGTTTTATGGCTAAAGAGCACTATTAACAACCTAAGCACCTGTACTATTCATACAGTAACTCTAGCAGCTGTAAACTCTAGTAAAAACAGTATGAAGATGGTGATATTACAGGTTTATTACATCACTACAATACATTTAGGTTCTACAGCACACCTCCATATTTGATCCTTAACACAAGAGATACCACAAGAGTCAATAAACTAAATGGCATGAAAACATTTCCTCCTAATAGCTGCAAAGACACTCAAGATGTTAAGAACTGTTAACCATAGAATGTAACTTACACTCGAAGTGGGAGGGGAGGAAAATATATACACTTACATCATAACCATCACAACAGCCTGTTTTAAAAATACACTACCACTCTTTGGGATAGAGTCAAAAAGTTCTTTAAGTGAAACAGATCAAAGAGTTTGACATCTCCAAATGCTTCTAAAGTTAAGTAAACAATCAAAATCACTACAAGTTTGCTCTAATCTATAACCCCCTGGTACCTGCTGATAAGGGATATCTATTTCCATTGCAAAAATGTAACTTTTCTTGACTACAGCTGCTTGTAACTATAGCATCTTCTGCACCAGTATTTCAGTGAGCTTCACTTCATATTGCATCTCCTACAGCTTTTACCATAACCAGTCCAATCTGACCTTTTCCACTCATTCAGTGAGATGCAGCACTTCCCTTTGATTCTTGCTTTTCTGGACATTACATGTGACAGAGACGCCTGATGACACGTCAAAAGCCCCAGGTTAAAAAAGCAGCAGAACACACAATTCAAATCCAAGATAGCAAAGTAGCCAGAACCACCGGCTCAACTACAGAAACACATGCCTTGATGGCTAAAGAGAGGATTTTCTCAGCATGACAGACCAACCCATTTAGCCAGTAACTTGTGGCCCTACTGTAATTTTCAGTTTAGACACTGTACCAGGTGTAATTTTCAAATTAGTTGCTGCTCTCATCCCCTCCACTCACCCAAAGAAAGTGGGGCAGACACATTACCTTCGCCTAGTTATTCCAGCAGACCACCATCACTCTGCTACTCATTGTGTATTAGCATAGTCTTGTAAGCAAGAACTTCCCTCCACTCTGCATTCTCTGCTAAACTGGCAACAGTATTGTTGTTGTATGAATACAGTGTTTCAAGCAAGGAGGGAATCATACTCTCCCCGTGCCCAACTTCCTCTAGGTAGAACTTCTTAAAAGAGAAACTTATGCAACTGTACGATGTAATATGGGTCTCATGAATCACAGACAGCTATTAAAGATAAGCACAGAAGTGTATTGATAAAAAGTTAGTGATGTCACTCCTACTTAAGTGACACTCCTCAGTTTTAAAGCCTATCATGCCTGAGCTCAACTGCCAAACATCTGAAGCCAGATTTTAAACCATATATGTTTTAGAAATTGAAGGTTCTGACCTAAAGTTTAATACCCAAGTAATATTTGCAGTTTAAGCTGCAATAAAGTAGTCCAAATCAGTTGATTTAGGCTGTTACTTAAGTTCTGCATAAGCACCCTCCAAGTATTAACAGAATGTAAAGCATGTTACTAAATACATTATCAGCAAAACATGACAAAGCAAAATGAACAGGGAAAAAAAACACCAAGAAAATTCTCACATGTTTAGGTCATTTATCTTGGCAATAGAAAATAATATTAGGTAATTACAGAGAAGAAATGAGAAGTGCTCAAAATCCTAGAAGAAATTAAGAGAAAGCCTTCCAAATGCAGTCATGAGATTTTCTGTCTTGAAAACACTAAGTCCTGGTGCAGGTAAGCAAACAGCTGCTCGGATACTAAGTCCCTGGAGGATCTCCAAAAAGGGGGAAGTTACACATCACCTCTTCAAGTCATATCTCCGAGTAGTTGATGATGAATGATGCCACTGAAGAAACTATGGCTCTGATGCCAATGCTCCTTAATAGAAAGTTACATTTAAGTGCTGTTTGGTTTTTTACTTTGAATCCCCATAGCTTGCATGCCTTCAACTTTTACTAATGCTTTTTTAATTTATATGCTGTTTAAAACAAAAAAAAAGCCCTCAAATTTTAAAAAAACCCCACTCAAATTAAAAAAAAAAACAAAAACCACCTACAAACAAACTTAAAAGCAAAATGTCTTTAATAAGAATACTATCATGCAAGCTTTTCCATGCCACAGCTTTTGTGGTTTTATGTTTTAATCCAGCATATGCACCTGACACGGCAGGTCACTTACTCTAAAAAAGGATGCCAAACCATTAATAGCATCAACAGCTTTTAAAATCCACCATCTTATTAATCACACATTTTGTTTTAGTAGGCTTTTCTGGCTTTTGTAAAGTTTTTATAGGTCAAACTGAAGCTGACACCCAACAGTTGATCTTCTCTCAGGAACTGCTCCATATACATCCAGAAAAACTCCCATTTCCATGTTCCCTATGCCATAGAACCTACAAATGATCATGCTTCAGAAAGCTATAGTAACTTGTTCACCAGTACACCAATTCTCATGTGAGTAAGCTTTTTGGAGAAAAAAATTCTAAAAATATTTATTTGCAGCAGTCAAGTCCTAACAGCCACTTGAGCTTTCAAATGCCATTGTTGTAGTTACAATCAACACTTTTTTACTGTATTATAGAGTATAGCAACCTCTTCAACTGCTGAGAAAACAATCGAGACAGAGCTCCCCCACCCCCACATCTTACATGGCTAACTGATAAAACATAAAATACATAATGTATCTTCTGGCATTCACACCAAGTTGTTCCGTATTTTCCTTAAAAATAGTAGTTTTAAAATCACCACTGCTATATTTACATACAGCTATAGGTAAAACTTGGTTTATACAGTAACTTCATAAGCCTTCTTTGGAGCCATATTTGATAGATGAGGCCAAAGCCCACCTTCAGTATTTTACAAGTATTTTAGAAGTGTTAAGCACAAGAGCCACTAGATCTGTTAGGTTACTCCTTTACAGAGGTGGAGGAAAGCTGCTTCTCTTCCTAAGCCTACCAATACCCAATAAGCACTGCAACATCCAAGTGCTAGTATTCAGTACCACTGTTACACATATCCAAGCATAGCTATAGGGACACACAAGTGCCAAGCATTTTGCAAGGCTGTCTGCAAGCAAGCAGAAAATCAGTGACCAGAAAGCCATGTCCAGAGAAATTCATCCACAAAAAGCCACTGCCAGTCCGTGTTAGCACAACTCACCCTCTCTGCTCTGCTACACTCAGAAGCTGAGAAAGTGACATTACACAAAAATTCTTCTTTCAGAGGTAACACACTTTACTTGCATTTTCTACTGAGTAGGAGACAAAGTACAGACTCCTCATGAAAAAAAAAAAAAATCTTTATTGTTAGGACCTAAAATAATTCAACTTGCTACAGTAATTGGGCGAAGTAAAAGTGGTAGCAAATTGTGAAATTTGGCAAGCTTTCTAAAGACATTGTTTTATAGAATTTCATAGAAATGAGACTGTGCCTTAATAACAAGAGTCCAAATTTGGTCCACAGACATAATGCTGTCACCGTAACTTTCACTTTTCACTTTGACTAAAACCTAAGGTAAATAATTTTTGCCCAAATTTGCAGCAAGTTCAGAACCTAAAGCACCAGGTTTAAAAGCATTTTCAAATAACAGGTTAACAAAACAAGTTTAAAAGTACTGACTTTTCATAACTAGCTAAAAAATAATTTAATAATGCAACGACAATAAGCAGTGTTACTTATATTGTACAGAACACAAGGAAGGTAATAAAAATTCAAATTGATTGAGGAGATAATACAAGTAGTTTTGGATTGTTTCATTGTTGGGATGGGGAGGCACACTTTTGGAAAACTAATTGATTTCATTAAGATTATTCATTTAATTAAGCCTACTTATTCAAGTATAATTGCATATATTTGTGATCATACTGCACAAACAGTACTTTTGTTAAGACTTGGGACAACCTCAGGAAACTGAAATTCACGTGAAAATACATATATTTCAGATCCACAACACAGGCCAAGACTCGCACATAATTCTCTGAGGTACAGGAAACCTCAAATACTCAAGTATGTATACAGAAAACTCTGGCTACTCTTCTAGCTTCACTGTCAGTATGGTAAAACAGAAACTGCAAAACTAAATAAATAATACCCCAGAACTAAAACTTGTATAGTAATCACCACTGGCTGGCTTACTAGTCACATTAAAGCAAGCTGTCATAGTTTGAACTCAAGAGCCTGAATTACAATTGTAACACAGGAAAATAAATCAAAGGATATTTCAGACTGATTTAAAAATAAAAGATAAAAAAAAAAAAATCAGTGAGATTGAAGGTTTTAGGGGTTAGAACCATTTCCAACAACCATAGCTTAGAGATAATTTAGTATCAAAATAGATGGTTATGTGCTAGTTACAGACCAAATGTAAATATTCAGAAATTAAGGTAGTATAGGAACTATTTACTTGCAGTCTTGAAGACAAACCTAAGTCTGTGTGCAGCCCCAAAGTGAGGCTACATTTAGTGGTTAAGATTTTCTCAGGGGTTTCACCCTCTTCATAAAGCCAACTCCACTCTTCACTCTGTTTAACAGACCTTTAGAAGCCATTAGTCTAACAAATATATTGTTATGGGTAAGTGCTAACACAGGCATAAATGGGAAACAGTCTTGTTCAAAAACTTCATCATATTGCTCTAATTTTGGTTTTGTGAAAGAGCCATCAAAAGATGCAGTGTTTCCAGGATAAGCACAGAGGCTGATTCTGTGAGCTCAAAAAACAGCTAAAACAGAAAAGCTGGGTATCAGGTCTTGCCAAAAAAAAAAACCAACCAAACAAACAAAAAAACCCAACAATGCTTCCCCCATACCCTCAAGTACCCTGACCATCTTTTGCCTACTTGTTTGATCTTACAGTTTTCAAACTACTAGAAAGGAAACAGCTGAGGAATGCTGCCACTCTTATGCCATGCTTTCCACTGACTGTCATTTCAAGAATGCATATAGGAAAGTAAAGGAGCTTGGAATGTCACCACCCATCCAGCAGCACTAGAAGCTGCCCAGCTTACAGATGGCTCCACTGCCTTGCAGCTGAACTCCAGTCTGCATTTTACTATTGCCCAGATCAATGAAGAAAAATATATTGTTGAGCACTGATATAATATTTGTTAGGCCAATGTCCTCATATGCTGCATGTCTTACATGTCATAAACTATATTTATATTACAATACAGTAGTAAAGATATAATTTACAATTTCTTGGTTGCAAGAATCCCAGAAAAGGTGTACTCCTGCTACAGTTGTCCAAAACTACCACCACGTTCCTTTCAGAGCATATTAGTTGGTCTAAATCTAACTCATCTGAATATATCCCTGGATAAAATTTCAGTATTTGCCAGAATATGTGCATGTTCCTCAATTTCACAGGGTGTGAGTCCAGCCTTCGGAGACACAATCACACAGAGAGAGGCTATCAATTACTGGGCTCTCAAGTTTTGAGAGGATTGTAGCAAGTGTCTAACTAGGCTAAGTAATAACTTTGAGAGAGTGAGAGTATGAGGAAAGCGATAAACAAAGAACTGGACAGGACCCTGTCAAATTATCTGTTCCAACTAAAATTTAATATATATTCTTAAACCTGGAATACAGGTCCCTCAGAAGACTTAAGTGGTATCTCTACTAGTGATTTATACAGACTGCTTCTGTCTCCTAGCCTCAGATTTAGCTAACAAACTGAAATCCAGTAATTTGGTAAAAAATAGCATTATTGCTACTACAAAGCTAATATCAAAAAGGCCTTGACTCAACCATGTTCCCATTAGTTTGATTCTTACATAAAACAGCACATCTCATCTACTCTTACAAGGTGTTTTTTGATGACTTGTCATGAAAATGCGTTCTAATAATACCGAAACCAGATCAGAATATGTAGAAAATCATAGACAAAGCTCTACTATAAAAGCAGTAATAATGCTACGGTGAAATTCATATCTATAGACCAGCAGAAACTGTCCCTGAACATTAGCTTCAGTAAACACCAAAGCCCTACCAGCTGAATTCATCCTTATATTGGAATGTAGAACTCTTCCCCCATGACTAGCAAGTTTAAGAAATCTGTCAGTTATGCTAACATGGAAACTGGCTTTAAATACTTTAATAATTTCTATATGCTAGAATTCACTTGAGTTATTCTATCTGTGTACAAGAAATATCCATAGCAATGAAAAGAAAACAGAAATCCCAGGTTCAGACTTGACAGACCACTCAGAAATAATACACTTAAAAAAGGTGAAGAGATGGTTATTTGTTTCTTTTATAAAACACCAAAAAGAACACAATTCTTTTGAATGCATTTAAGATTTTCACTATTATACTTACAGTACATTATGAAAAATCACACCTTTTTTTATTCCTCTTCTTACCTCCATTTCAAAGAGGAAAAAAAAAAAATCTTAGATGGTAAAATCAGTAGAAAGTTAACAAGTATTTATTGTACAATCTGAACCTAGCTACTGTAACCAAAGCGAGAAAGATCTATGGCCCACACAAGAACCAACTCCTATTACAAAAGGGATTTTAAACAAATATGCCTCTGTAGTCTAATCACCAAGTAAAGTCAATATTACCATTATTTCAGGACCCTTTTTCTCTGTGCTTTGTCGCACAGACAGAAAACTTAAAAAAAAAAAAAAAAAAGCCAGGATAAAATAATACAAGGTTAGCAAATTTCTCCAAAATTCTCAGTTGTAGAACATCTACAATGAGAGTGTTAGGAAGTTTGGTGATTGCAAGGTTGCTTCCCCTCCAAAAGAGGGTAACTTTACTAGGATAGCTCTGAGCTATTTCCACACCTTCCTTACCCTTGGTTGTTGGGGTGCTCCTGCTATGATGCAAACACCTTACAGATTTAAGACTGTAACAACCTGTTCTTTGCTCTTACAACTTGACATGCTGTGGCCCCAGCTCAAATACATGACCCGTGTTATCATTCATCAAAAAGGATCCCAACAGTGTGACTTAATGCCCTCTTCTCAAGTTCTAAGGCAAATGGATCCAGTGCTGGTAGATTTTATGTACCTTTGGTATCACTTGGTGTTTGAAAGGGTGTTGTATGTAACAAGGACAGTTGATGCCAACTGTAACAATGCTCATTACTATATCAAGTTCTAAGAATATGCCAACAGAAGTCCTGACAGAACTTTTCAAGGAAATATTAAGACACCAACACCTGTCCTTACTCAGCTAGAAAAAGGAAGATTTCAGTGAAACACATGACACCTTAATTACTACCAAAGGATCAACTTGTACTTAACACTGCAGACTGCTCTGCCTGCAAACTGATACGTAGCTATGTAAATGTTGGTAAAACAGTCTGACCTTCATATTCAGCTTAGTAGTTGAGGAGTTGCAGAAAACCACTATTTGATACAGAGAGACAGACTTTAAGGAATATTGCTTAAGTAAACTGTACTTGTCCCAGACGAAAAGAGAGCACATGAATCCATCAAGGAGCAGGGGCCTTCACCAGTAACACCCCCTACAGGTACTCGATGATCCCCACACACAAACAGCCAAGACAATTTCCCTTATCTTAGCTCCAAAGCAGTACCCTCCCCAGGAAGAAGTAAGATCAGGACATAATTCTTTTCATGCTATGTAGTGGAATTAGGCTGCAGCACTCACCTTCTCACCGGAGAGAATGAGGCCAAAAACCAGGTTACTATCTCCTAAGTCTGAGCAGCCTCAAAGAAAAAAAGGCAGTCAAAAAGCAGGCTGCATAAATTGTCATACCTAAGCACAGCCTAATCTCAGCCACTTTCTTTATCAGGAGAGTGCAGGTACTCCACAGTGCACATCCCATACTCCCAGGGGAGCAGCGTGCACAGGAAATCCAGGCTTCCAGGAAACTGGCCACATCATGGTCCCTCCCTACTACACACAGCCTTCCCATGTGCTGCCCAGAAAGGGTGGGCTCCTCTTTCCTGTACAAAGCTCTACATAACTTCTAGACAAACTACTTTCAGCCACCTAAGCAATAAATTCCACTCAGAGCTAGTGAAACAAGTTCTCTTTCATGGAAGCCAGGGAAAGCAGAAGAGAGTCTAAACTCTGAGGAAGGACAGGTGTTAAGCTTTCAGGGTGACAGAACTGAACATCACTTTGAAGAAATACGTCTGCCCTCAAAGGGACCAGGTTTTATTGAAAATCGTATATTATCTCTTCTTAACATTATTTCAGAATATGACACTTTCACTCCCCCCACTCTGCAGAAACTAATAACCTGCAAGGTCACAGCTCACCTTTGGGCTTCTTTTTTGTCTCAAGTTCCCATTACATTCAATTGTTAAGGAGATTAGAAAAGTTGCACTTATCTTTAAGTTAGATCTCGTCCTGCATGACAACTGTCTGCGAATGCAACACTGAAAACCAACTTCTAGTAAAGTAATGCATTGTAAACATTGACATCTGATTGTAAATTTAAGGTCTAATTTAAAAGTAAGTTTTCTGGTCTTCCAGACACATGCACACAATATAAATGCAGGTTATGCAGCAGAGTACATATTATCCTGCTGCAATATCCTACATTGCACATATCTCTGAGACAGAAAAATGGTACACACAGTTTGGTCCTTTGTGCTAAAGGCCTAATCTGAGAACTTGTGCTAGAACAAGTTCTTAAAGTAAGTGACATTTGACACTATTACATACAGGAATAATAATAATCACATAATGACAAGTTTTTCCCCTTCTGCAAGATCTCAAAAAAATTTAATTGACCTATCCTCAGATATGATGCAGTCAAGTCCCCTCATTTATGCACATGCAAATATAAATCAAAATTACTCATTGGCAGTATCAAGACATGAAGCAGGTACCTACAAATATAATCCCCCCTTCCACAATTGAGTTACCAAGTCAACTGTAATTTTTTCTTTCCCATATGCAGAAAGAGAAACAATTCTACATAAAGCTTTCTGATGGTGATGGTATTCTACCCCATTGATAAAGGAAAAGCTTAGCTAATGGCTTTAGTGAAAGCTTGATGCTCCACTAAAGACCAGATCTGAAGTCTATCAGAATTTCAGGATTAATGGTACTTCCCTCTCAGCACTTCCAACTACCTGGGCCATGGAAAAGAAAACACAGCTTAAGTCTCTTCCTATAACTGCCATATGCATCAGGAAAATCAGAAGCTAAACAGTATATTAAATATTTAATTCTATTGCTATTTCAGACACATGCATTTGCCCTCCATAACTGCAAAAAGAAATCTGATGGAAGAAAAAAAAAAAAGACACAACCCAAAGAGGTACAATCATTTTCTCTTTGCTATGATAAATTTATTCTTGTGAAGCAGTAACATCTACATGGGATCTGACAGATGACACAAAACAAAAAAACCACCCAACCAAAAACGCACAACGCACCAGCAAACCACAGCGGTCTGAAACACAACAACATGGACTTTGACACAACTGACATCAGTCAGTCAAAACTGTGAGGAAGAATGACAAGCTTCTGAAGTTTCCTTTGAGAACAGACACAGCTTTGATCATGCCACAGCCAAATCTGATTAAATGAATCCATGTCATAGACTGCATCATGTTTGACTCACACGTTTTATATGGCATATTAGAGGAAAATAAGACTAATTGATAATAATGAAGTGAAACCATTCAGAGTTGGTTATAGGCAGGGATTTGTTATATGCCTTTTTTTTTTTTAAATAGCAACAGGCAACATTCATTTATGGGACTGCCTCAAGAGGATTATAACTTTACAACCGATCTTCTTATTTGCTTTCAATATCATAGAATCAGAAAAGGCCCTTTGGTATCACTAAAGGGGGGGTGGGAGAGTGAGTAAGAATTTTAGAAGTGATGTAAATCTTTCCCTCTGTTCCCTTCAACTTTTACCTTCCAAATGGCAAGCTGACTACAGGTAAAAAGGAGAGAATAAGTGTAGAATTATCCTGATGAAAGCTTTGTTGTATATAGTATCAAAGACATTTTGAAAATGCCATCGGGACTTCGTAAAGAGAGATAACGCCATCTCTTATTCTAACAATAGAGTTCAGCCAAACGTCATCCTTTCCTACGAATCACTACCAATCACTGGAGTACAGTAACTTGCAGACTCAAGGATCTAACCAGTTAAGGTATGACTTCTAGGACAGAGCTCCCTGGAAGCATGAAGTAATCATAACTTGATGAGAGGAGGATAAATACATAAAACTCATACTGAAGTGACGGGCTAGCCTGCAGTCAGGTAACTGTGCTGCAGTAACATGCTGACAGGCTTAACCACAACACACATTCATTCTTCCAGTTCAGTTCACAACTGAAAGTAAACCAACACCCTTTACAGGGGAGCAAGTGACAACTCATACACAGGAAACAGAGCAAAGAGTGATAGAAACTTTTATCTTCAGGAGGGGATAACTGCAGGGCAATTTATGTATCTCTAGAGTCTCACACCCTTGAAAAATCTATATGGAATGCAGAAAATAAACTAACCATCTCATTTTTTGTTTATGTGAAAAAAGTGGTGCGTAAAAACAATATCCTAACTACCTCACCTAATCATTTTGGGAAAATTTCTACTTGATCAACCTACACCTCATAATCACTAAGATTTTTCTTTTAAACTACTGAAGAACTTCTAAAATTAAGAATAAGAAGCTAGTCCGTCAAAGATCATTTTTTGCTTTCCAAATATTCAGTGAATCTAATATTGTGTGGAAGCTTTTGGCCTTCTAGAGAAAAAAACTATTCAGGCAAACCCGCATTATCTCCGGATTGCCACAGCCTTTCCTTATTTGGCTAACGTTTTGAGATTCCAATCAGACTGCTATGAAGTTCAACATGCACAAAGCATCCATTTTGAGGAAACTCCATAGCCAGTTTCCCTTCCATTCCCCCCCGGCCCAAGTGAAAGTTATCTCCCTCGGCACCAACCCCCTCCCACATACTCACAACCAGAACAAAGCGATATGGATTGGGTTTTTTACTACTTTCCAACGCACGGAAGAAAAATGTAAGAGCCCTGCTTCCCTTGAAGTTCAGCTTTCCCACTGCGGCGGGAGCCATCGGTAACGAAAACAAGCAACCTCTTATTGATACGCGTTTCTATATAAGGAACAAAACACTGGTTCCCCATAGAAACCGGAGAGAAATAGATGATCCGTCTCTCCCCACGCCTGCTCGCACACACGAGCGGGGTTTAATCGGCTCAACTGCTGCGGAACCGTGGAGACGGGGGACGCAGGGAACTGCTACCGGGATCCCAGGCAAGGGGCAGCGGGGAAAGCGAGTCCGCCTTCCTCATCTGCAGCCACCCCCCCCGCGCCGGGGAGCAGCTGCCCCCGACCCCGCAACCCTCTCAGGGCAGGGCCCGCTGCCCCCGGCCCTCCAAGGGAGGCGCTGCCAACAGGGGAAAGCGAAAGGGGTCAGCGGCACCTCCTCCCCGCCAGAGGAGAGGCCCAGCCGCCCCTTCCGACGCCCGGCCCGCGGGGAGGGGGTGCAGCCTCCCGCCCCTGCAGCCCCGCCGGCCCCGGGGCTCGGCCCCGGCCCCTCCGGCCTGTCCCAGCCCGACCCCGCCGCCGCCTCCCCGCCCCGACACCCCCCAGCGGAGGGAGCGCGGCCGCCTCCGGCCCCTTCTTCCTCCTCCACCTCCGCCGAGGGGAACATTCGGCCGGCCTCGCCCCCTCCTTCTCCGCCTGCCTGACCCGGCCAGGCCCCCCTCGATCAGCCCCGCACCGACCTGGTGGAGCGCGGTCAGCCCGTCCACATTGGCGTAGTTGATGTCGGCGCCCCGCTCCAGCAACCGCAGCACCTCCTCAGTGTCCCCGCTGGAGCAGGCGGCCAGGAACACAGCGCCGTCGTCGAACTTCACCTTGGTCTTCTTGCGCTTGACCACGGGCGGCTCCAGGTCGGTCTCGGAGCCGATCCAGCGCTTCAGCTGCTCGTTCCGCTTCTGCTTGGCGTCCGCCATCTTCATACCCCGCTCGCGCCGGCCCCCTCAGCCCCGGCCGCGCCGAGCGTACACTTTATACCGCCACTATCCCACAGCGCACCGCGGCCGCGCGCGCTCACCCGCCCAGCCGGAGGGCGCGGGGCGGGCGGGGATCGGAGGGGCGGGGCGGTGGCTGCTCGTTAGCATAACCTCGCGAGAGCTCCAGGGGGAGGGGCGCGTGCGCGAGCGGCGCGGGATGGGCGGTGCCGGAGTGGAGGTGGGCGTGGAGGTGGGCGTGGAGGTGGGGGAGTCAGTGGTTTTATGGCTGCGTCGGGCAGCTCAGCTGAAGATGCTGCCAGCCCTTGCGTGCGACCTCTGTGTCACCTGTAGCAACACCCGTGTTTCTGCCTGTAATGACAAACGGGGCACGTGCAGACACTTGGAGGGAAAAGAGGAAAGAAATGGGACAGCTCCTGAGGGTCCTTTGTTTTGGGAGGTTACACATGACTACGTCAGGCCAGTGTGACATACAAAAGCACCAGCTGCCATTTGCCCCTACACTTCCTTCCACATTTGCACCTATCCTTTAGGGGGCCCACAGGGTAGCCGGAGAGAGACTCTTCATCAGGAACTGTAGTGACAGCACAAGGAGTAATGGGTACAAACTGAAAGAGGGGAAATTCAGACTAGATATGAGAAAGAAATTCTTTACTGTCACAGTGGTGAGACACTGGAACAGGTTGCCCAGGGAGGCTGTAGATGCCCCAACCCTGGTGGTGTTCAAGGCCAGGCTGGATAAGGCTTTGAGCAATCCGGTCTAGTGGGAGGTGATCCTGCACATGGAGGACTTGAGACTAGATGATCTTAGTACATACATTCCTCAACATTCTGTGATTCTGTGTGACAGTGAACAAAGCCTTGTGCTTATTGTCCATTTTGTCTAAAGTTCACTTCCTTGATGTGAAAACCTGGGGTAGCACAACATCCTTTCTCTTGGGAGAAAACAAGTGCAGCATTTGAAGATACAAAGACTAAAATTTTTTTGTTCAGAGTTGCAACTTCTAGGAACCAAGCTATTATAGATAATAAACTATTTTCCGTGGTTTCTTTAGCTAAAGGCAATATGTATTTTGCTTTAAATGGAATAATCTTTGGGGATAAAATGTGGGGTTTATTTTCAACTAATTATAGGAAACAAAGTATAGTTTGAGAGGGTCACCAAACCTCATGCACTTCAAATTTGCATGATTTGCACTTTTCTAATTATGTCTCCTTCTTATGGTGGGCGGTCTCACAGCCAACTCAGGGTTCTTATTTCCATTTTTCTTGATAAAGATGTCAGCAGCATTTCACAAGAAGTAATAGCTGTAAGGTGCCCGCAGCAATATGCCGTTCTTAATATCTTTCAGAACAGATTTCCATCGGAGATATTTGCATAGTATCTGTCAGATTTACTCATACAGCAGTGCATGAGATACATGCAATGACAATTTGCAGGAGCAATGTGATTGAGAACAAAAGACAACATCTGGTAGTCAAGATGAAAGATTTGCCAGAGAAAGATTTGCAGTTAAGTAGGTGGATGACTGATTACCTGGCACCTAATTTATACCTTCCTATTGATAGCCTGTGTGACTATCCAGGGTACATTTTAGGTTCCTGGGTTTGAAAATATGGCTGACTCTTCAGAGTGCACTTCAAAAGCAGTCTTTGAGTTTTTATTACTCACACAAGTGATTCAGTTGTGCTTTGGTGCAGTGCTGGTACCATCAGCCTTGTATGGATAGTTACCATGTGGGAACTTGGCTGGATCACCTGACTCATGTCTAAGGAGGGGATTTGCGTGGACTCCAACTGCCTGCTGTGGTCTTGTCCTCATGGGCAAACTTCCTTGGGGACAGACTCTTAATCCATTTCCTAAGGACCTGAAAACTATAAACCAGAAAAAAGTAAAGCAAGATAAAAGCTGCATTCTCCTTCCCTGAATGTCTCTGATATTGTACAACTACCCTCCTCCCCAACATGCTGCTTCTCTCTTTCTCTCAGTTGACTGTCTGAAAATTTGACTCTTCAAGAAACCATATAGCTGCAGAATATAATACACTGATTTCAGCAAGCAATATTTAAGTCAGTTCTTTATTAGCAACAAAGTAGTTCTAGGCAAATTGATAGGCTCCAGATTTAAATCTTCTTGATTTAAATTTTCCTGCTCAGCATTTTCTTTCTGGTCATGGATCCCCCTTTAACTCTCTTTCTCTTCTTGGCCTCTTAGTGAAATGCAGAAGTTTTACAGTTCAATTCTGCTCTTAAGTATCACACAGTCTGGTTTTAAAGATCAGATCTAATACTTTCCTTTTATTCCTTTTTCCAGGGCGTTTTTCACTGTTTCATCTACAGCTTTTTCAGAAAACCTCAGCAAATATGTTTCCATACACTGCAGCTATTTGTATGTTCCACATTCTTGACTTTATTTTTCCTTGACTTTTAAATTTTTTTGGGTTGCACCTCATGGTTGGATGTTATGTTTGAGGCTTTTTGCAGACTCTACAGACAACATATAATTCAGCTGTACAGCCAGCTGAAATTCAGATATTCCATGTATGTAGAATATATATGTTGTTCTGAGATAGCTGTGTGCTCTGGAGAAAATTATATGGGGCTCTTAAATCTAGCAAAGCATATGGTCTTCCTTAAGCAAAAAGTAGAGCTGTCATTCATGTAAACTAGCTAATCTCTACAGTTGTTCACATTTTCTTGTATTCAACAAAATTGAAAAAAAGCAGGAAAAAATAATAAAATTATTATTACTAATAAAAACAACTTTTAAAAATTTTTGTATTTTTATTTTTCCTATGTCATATCTCTCAGAAAAGTTTGTAACTTCAATAGCAAAGGCATACTGGGCCATATTCTTTACCTCATCCTACCATTCTAATGTCATTCAATTTCATTGTAAAATCAGTGTAGCTGAGAGGAGATGAGACTGTCTACAGATTCTGATTCAGTACTAATTGAGATAAACATATGTAACTACCAGTAATAATTGCTGTAGAAATCTAATATTCTTTTCCAATTATCTACGTAAGCATGGAGGGTGAAATTCATCTGTGCAGAGGGCTAAAGCAAACTCTCTTTGAAGGCCATATTGAAAGTGAGTATAAAATTGATTCTGAAAGAGTCACTACTACTGCAAGAGAATACCACAAGAGTGAATTAGATGACTGCATAAGTGTGCATGTGTGTTTACAATAATCATAGTATGCTAAAAAGAGACACAACCATTTGAGCTACCTGATGTGCCCAACTTAAGGACACAGTAAGTAGTTCTATTTTTATTGGGCTGTTCTGATGCTACCAGACTACCCAACACACTAGATGTGCTCTTAAATCCTTTGTTTGTGTGTATATACATAGCACTAAAGCTGATTGAATATGTAATTTTCCACTTGCAAATACTAAGATTGAATTCAGTAGGACTACTTTCATCTAGAGGTAACCATGTAAACATTTGCAGAGATAGCATCAATGTGTGTATATATTTCCAGTTAATTAAATGTCAGGCTTCAAGTGATCAATACAATGATTTAGCAATGAGATTCTTATCAGTGTGCTCTCTGGTTTTCCATTTTTTCTTAAAATTGTTACAACCATTGTTCAAAGCTATTTCCCACAGGCTTCTAGACCACAGAACTATGCAGATGAAGCTTTTGCACTACCCAAAATAGTCAGCTTTTGAGATGTAGAATTTTTGTTCTGACCTCCAACATGATAATTATTGTCTTGTCTTGTCTTTCATTTTGAACAGCATTAGACACAACTTCTAAAAATTTTGTCCTAACATTTTTCTCTCCCCATTGAAGAAAAACTAATATATCACAGTTAATTTCATCAAACCCAGCTCTGCTAAAAAAAGGGTAATTTGAAGGGATAGTGACAAATATTGTATATATATTGACACAAAACTTTCTATCTGATAAATCTAACAGAATTTTTAAAGAATCATGGATGGTAAAAGGAGAGATAGGATAAGAAAATATAAAAGTCTTTTTTCACATGAAAAGGCCATGGCAGAGATACTTATCACAAGAATAAGGCATTTCTTTCATTGTTTTACTTGATAGTCTTTTCTCTCTTTAAATCTGGTGTATTCTCTATTCTTATTGTGTGACACCCCTACACAAGTAACAGTGTACAAGTGTACAAGTAACTGTAACACAACTCCGGTAGATACATTCCTTATAAAAAGAAAAAAAAATAAGACTATGCACAAATTGCTATCAAAATTTTCAAGTAAACTATGTACAAAGCAGACTTCTTGCTCTTTGATTTTGTCAGTTCTGAGTAAGATTCTTGCACAGAAACCCCACGTTTCGAAGTGAGTTACTTTTTGATGCTGCATAATCCTGAGTCACCAAAACCAAAACTAACACTACCATAGCAACCAGAGCACAGATTTATAAACTGTGCAGTTCAGAATCAGATTTACAATAGTGTATTCTACCAGCATCTTCTATGAGCTTTACACAGATTGGTGTCTCTCTGTTCCTGAATGGCAATGCAAGATAACATTTAAACTTTAGTCACCTAGAGATGCTCTCACGTATTTCTGTGTGTACCCATCTCTCTCTATACTCGCTCAGTTAGACATATGTTCAGTGGACAATTTCAACAGTACATAGGTTAAGCTAAAAATAATTGTCTTGGCTAGTAAAAAGTATATCCTTCAGAAATAGGAAAATATACTTTTTTATAACATTGACTTTATAAAACCACTCCTACTTTCAATTAAGTTTTGTCTAGTCACTTCACGAAAAAAAAAAAGAACTGGGCCATATGTTGTGTAACAGAAATATGTATGCTCTGTTTCTCTTCAGTATTTGCAGTACTGGGAATACTGCATGTGTATGGATGTAGACAGAGTGTTAAACATTCTGCCATGACAGTGGTCCATTTTGGCCTCTTGGTTTTGAGAACAAGGATCTTTGCTTTATTTTGATGTCCAAAAGGCCATGCAATCCTACAGTAGCTTTTATGAACCTTTGCTCAGCATTTCTGAGGTTAAAATGTTTCTTTCCCACTTTCGTGTGTGTCTTGAGTCAAGGAGTTTACTGTTGAAACACACGATTTAAGTGCTGAGGGGGAATGGAATGACCTGTCCCTCTGAAATGCATGCAAGATGTTCCCTGTGAGCTGCATTCTGAACATATCACAGCTGAGAAATATACTTCCAGGGCTGCAGGAAGATGTTTTGGACAAATAGAAATGAAAGACAACCTGTTCTAGATTCTCACTCACAATGCATACACTCAAGGGTTATTGACAGCCATGACACTTAGATTTCTGCCTTTCTGCTTCCAGAAGGTATATGAATTTCCTTTTAAAGTATTTTTGGGGTATATAAATATGTTATTTCTCTAAATTAAAAATACTAAAATTTCTATGTGGCTGAACAATTGTCTTGTCTTGGATTTTGGGCATCTAGGAGTATGCCCTACTGCTCATGGTGCCTACAGGCTCTATTTTTGTGAGCCAGCAGAGCATATGACATAACTGTGCTCTCACATCATGATTAGTCTTAGCAATGCAGTAACATAGTGACACACCTATATCACCACAAAAATAATGTCATCCTTTAGTCTATTCAGCCAACCATTAAAGTGAAAACCAAGTAGTTTCTTAAGAAAGAGAACTGGCTGTTAAAGTACAGCAATGCTTATTATAAGAATATTCATAAAGACTTGTGTCTCTGAATACAACAGAAACAAGCAACTGAAAGTTTGCTTGCTCAGAAATCACTTTTTTTCTAGTAGTTCAGTGTCCTAATAAATACTTCTACTACAGCTTTTCTCTCCCCTGAATTTGTTACAAGCCCTTTGTTTGCTATGGAAAGCTGCTACTTCTGTGACTCCTCAGGCTACAGCTCAACTGATCAGGCTTCATCCCAAACCATCAGGTGACTCCTTTGGTGGCCTCCTATTGTTCCTTAGCACAAGGCCATAAAGAAATAATATGCTGGAAAGCAGTGCCATGGAAAGGGAGGACCTGGGGGACCTGGTCAAACGGCAAGTTGAATATGAGTCAGCAGTGCCCTGGCAGCCAGGAGGGCCAACCTGTCCTGGGGGCATCAGGCAAAGCATCACCAGCAGGTTGAGGCAGGTGATTGTCCCCCTCTCCTCTGCACTGGGGCGGCCTCACCTTGAATATTGTGTGCAGTTTTGGGCACTGCAATATAAGAAAGATAATAAGCTATTAGAGAGCATCCAAAGGAGGGGAACAAAGATGGTGAAGGGCCTTGAGGAGAAGCCATATGAGAAGTAGCTGAGGTCACTTGGTCTGTTCAGCCTGGAGAAGAGGAGACTGAGGGGAGACCTCGTTGTAGTCTACAACTTCCTTGTGAGGGGAAGAGGAGGGGTGGGCACTGATCTCTTCTCTGTGGTGACCAGTGAGAGGACCTGAGGGAATGGCCTGAAGTTGAGTCAGGAGAGGTTTAGGTTGGATATTAGAAAAGGTTCTTCACCCTGAGGGTGGTTGGGCACTGGAACAGGCTCCCCAGGGAAGTGGTCACAGCACCAAGCCTGACAGAGTTCAAGAAGCATTTGGACAATACTCTCAGGCACATGGTGTGACTCTTGGGGATTGTCCTGTGCAGGACTAAGGGTTACATTCAATGATTCTTGTCCCGTCCAGCTCAGAATATTCTGTGATTCTGTGAAATAGAATTGCTTCATCTTGTCAGTTCAAAAGAAGAGTGACTTAATTGAGATAATTAATCTGAGGCAACATTAATCTCCAGCAACCACTAACGTAACACCAAGGTACTCCAGAAACTTTAATATCCATATTGTTAATGCTCAGAGATGTACGCTTCAGAATCTTCTTAAATGGCTTCTGGTTTGATAAGCTTATGACTTTCAACACTCATCTGATGAAATTATGCTTCCCAACCATTCCTAAATTGGCTTACTAGCCTGCAACTTCTGCAACTCCTCCTTCATCATGATAACTCAGAACACCTCGTTGAAGAGGGACATGTAAAATTAATTTTCCTTTTAGCAGATGCTTAAGTAACTCAAAAACAGCTTCTTCTCACCAAAGCATTATTTAATCACTTAGTATAAGATGAGGAAAAGGCTGTAACCTCTAGATCTTGGACAATTTTTTTTAGTTTCCCTAAACATTTTGGATATATGACTCAACCTTCTCTTTGCCTAAGAGAAAGGCATGTCTTCCAGCATTTTCTCAGAGACCTAAGCTAAGGTTTCGCTAGATAATGGAGACATTCAGATAGGTAACTGCCACAGAAGGGGGCAGTCCACCAAGCCCTGGCTTTGGTGTTCATTTAACACCTACTTGAGTGAGTTGTCTGCACTGGCAGACTATTTACTTCTTGGCTCAGCTAGTTTTCTGCTGGTCTAGCAAGCTGAGCAGACTCATCAGAGGGTGACAGGGGGCTTCCAAAAAACTTGAGAATGTGTGACCAGGCCTGAGGAAGGACAGTGTCACTCTCCGCAGAAGCAGGAACACATTATATAGGCTCAACCATGACAAGAAATCTCACACGTAGTTTTAGCTGTGACCTTTAAATCAGTATTTTTTCCTGTCTGGGAAGATTTCTTTAATGTTTTGGTGTCCTTTGGACGTGGATTCTGGCATGTAGAAAATAAATCTTCTAACTAGAGTAAATGAGCACTGCCTTTGTCTTCTCTGTAGAGGTTATGTATCTGTCTTCATTTCATTTTCTGTTTGCTTTCATGTGGCAGCTAGCAAATAGGATTCTGGGCAAACATGATATCGAGTGGAGGGACAGATAATTTTCATATTATAAAAAAACTTTCTCATTCTTGGCAGTGTTAATTTTAGAAACTGACAGTCTCAAGGGGACACACTTAGCACACTCTCAGTCCTAGGAGTACAGCAACAGTGGCATGAAGTGAGGCAGGAACCCAACTGAAACTCACGCTCTCATCCACAGCCAGACAGTGCTGGTGCTGTCCTTCATCTCCCATGCCCACCTGCTTCTTCCTCCCTGTCAGGTTTGGGTCATGGTCACTTCCCTGTTGCAACACTGGTATAGCTACTTCTTTATAATTATGTATATTTTTATTTCAAGTACTAACTGAGATCTAAACCACAGATTTTACTGAAATCAGGCACTTGGCTCCAGGTTGCATTAAGCATTCCTTGATTTCTATTTATGTGCATTTTTTTGCTCTCTCCTTCTAATGGAACTGTCTCAAGAAAGTAAAGGCTGATCCTAGGAAAGTTCTACATTACACTTATTTTAAGACAAATAGGTGGATAGATAGATATGAAATTACATTATTTCAACTAGATTAATAACAGTAAAATTAACTACTTGCGTATATAATTAGACTTGGAAGATACAATTTTAAAATGTAATTGTTTTGATTATTTTTAACATTTTGATTACTTATTTAGGACTGTGGGCTGATAAGTAGAATAACTAACAGGAAGTTGGAACATTCCTGTTTGTGCATCTGAATTTTGATTTTCATGGCTGGGCTTCGCGAACAAAAATTTGGGAAGGGCTCTATCCACATTTGTTACAAGCGCGTTGGTGGCTAATAAGGCCAATGCGAGATAGACATGTCTGATTGCAAAAGGCACAGCAGAAAGACTCCTTAGGTGGTATATTCTGCAAGGCACGATTCTTTCTGCATTGTCTTGATTTTACACGGGATAAATAATTCAAAGTTCTTAATTTTGCATTTCTGACCTCAGTTTGTATTTAACCCTCAGGAGCTAAATAAAGAATTTTGGTCACATTAATTAGAATCTTCCCATTCCCACTGTTCACAATTTAAGATCTCAAATATTTAAATGAAAGCTTTAATAAAGATATAAAAGGCTACTGGAGATGAAGCACCCAATGCTGCAGCTTCTTTTGCAGTGGGAACTTTAATTGAGCAAGGAGTGTTCTGAAAAAAACACAAACACTCTTGCATGTTAGAAAACACAAAGGTGATTTCTGTGCTAAAATATCTGTGGGCTCCCATATTTAAAAAATTTAGAGTTTTCATAATTTTGAATTTGTGCATAATATGAAATGTTACTATCTTTATAAAATCACAATGTTAGTCCAAGGAAAATAAATGCCAAATGATTACTTCAAAAAGAGAAGGATTTTGTCCTACTCCGTCATTTTGCATTTAGATAAGATTAGAGAAGAGGTCTAACTACTAAAGAAAAGGAAACAGTGTAAAAAAATATTGGCTTAAAGTACAATTCTGATGTCTTTTTTCTGTAAAAAAGGAGCTAATCCATACTTAAAATTCAAAATCTATGTCACTGCTTTTCTGCCTTGCATATTTCCAAAGATTTTTACTTTGAAAGAGACGCCAGGCAGATCCCTGCACAAAACAGGAATATCCTGCAACCATATCGTGCATACAATCACTGTCATATAACACTCACACTTCTCTGCAGCAGCACAAAGGAAAAAACATTTCTTAGTCTTTTATACCCCAAATATTGCAGTATTTTTAATGACATTTTCTTCTAGAAATGTAATAATTGTATAGGTGATACATGCATAGAGGTCACATTAGACCTCTTGCTCTGTCTAGAGAGTGTCTAGATGCATTAATTTGTTTTTACTTAAAACAGTCAAGGCTCAGTTTAGAAACTCCTGCTTGTTTTAGTGAGTTTGTATTAGCTCCCGATAATATCCCATTGAATCCCACTGGAGTTTCTTATGCAAGTAAATGATTTCCAGTATAAATTCCAAAATCTGTAATTTAATTATATGTTAACTTATGAGGGGATTATATAACACAATTTCCAGCCTGGCTATTTAGTCAGGTTAAACATATTATAGCAGATCTGGAATCTCGTTCCCCTGTTATATAATGTTCCCACAGATTCACACTTTAACTTTAGTAGAGAGATGAGGATCAGCCCTCAAAGAAGCAATTACCCCACGCGGTCCTCATAAGTAGAGAGATAAATAAATTTATATATAATATAAAGCATGCCATTTGCCCATACAGTGTTTAGTGAAGTCCATACCATAATCAAAACATTGTTAAACAAAACCAGGCAGTTACCTAGAAACAAAAGCACAAAAGTATTTGTCTCTGTCACACGCCTGAAAGCATTTATGCGCAGATCCTGCTCACATCATACAGTACTTAGGAGCAGTCTCATTGAGGTACTCAGGTATTAGAAACAATTTGGAAGTTAATAAATACTTCATTTGCTTCTAAAGCTGCCATAAAGTAGGCACCCTTTAGCTTCAGTATTTGCTTTAATGATTCCAATGTACAGTGGCTTTGTTAGTTTTGGGTTGTCTGGATTGGGTACGAACTATGTAAGCACAGAGCTCAGCCTAAGCTGCAAAATTCCGTTAGTCTAAATTAAATCTAGCCTAACTTAGTTTACACTTGAGCTTTATGCAGCTCTGTGTATGCTGCCAACAGTAGCCAAACTAGTTAGCTTTAAGGTAGCTCAAGTAAATCTTTTTGGCATCGTCCATATCTGTTGATGTTTCATTTGCTGGTGTGGAAGTTACACAGGATCAAATCATCAACTGGTGTAAACTTATTTTAACTACCCTGGATAAAGTCCTGAACTTCAAGTTTTAGTACTTTAGGAATCAGATTTGGATTCCACTTGCAGAAATACATATTTTGAGAAAGTTCAGACTAGGTCTATTGAAACAAATAGAGACACCTAATTCACTGTATCGGGTCTGGCTGAGCCGGAGTTCATTTCCCCATAGCAGCCCTCACAGTGCCGTGCTTTGCATTGGTAGATAGAAAGGTGTTGATAACACACCAGTGTTTTGGCTACTGTTGAACAGCGCTGGCACAACATCAGCACCGTCTCTTAGCATTCTACCCCTCATCTATAGGCTGGGATGGGCAAGATCCTGGGAGGGGACACAACTAGGTCAGCTGACCCAAACTGACCAAAGGGATATTTCATACCATATGACATAAGCTCTGATATAAAAACTAAGGAAAGGAGGAGGAAGAGGAGGGTGTTCATTATTTACAATGTTTGCCTTGCAGAACTGTGTGCTGAAACCGTGCTTTCTGAGAATTGATCAGACATAACTTGCTGATGGGAAGTAGAGAAAAAAATTTTTTTCCTCTTCGCTTGTGCGTGCACAAACTTTTGCTTTTGCTTTAGTAAACTACCTTATCTCAACTTACAAGTTGTTCTCTATCTTATTTTCTCTCCCCTGTCCAGCTAAGAATGGGGAGTGATAGAGTGGCTTGATGGGCACCTGGCATCTAGCCAAGGTCAACCCACCATGTTCAAAAAAGTGCACTTGAGACTAGAATTTGGTTGATACCCAAATTAATGACATGAAGTTGCTACACTTCACTTGAATGGCATGGTGAACATAGATAATGTTTGCAAGTAAGCTACAACCAGGATTTTGAAAGTTTAGTAGAAATGTTTCTGTCTTGGTCCTCTCTGAACCGTACAGTAGATTCCTGTCTGTGTCTACCTGTGTGTCACAAGGGATACTGCTCAACATCTGGGCAAACATTTGAGACATGTAAACAGTCTGTCTCTACTTAGTATTTAAATTTAATCTGTACCCTAAAAGTTAGTATAGGTTTACACATTATGTCTAGCTGAACAAGTATAGACAGAGATGGATTAAATTTATCTGCGCTCCAAGCTTCTGTGTATCTTGTCTGGAAATAAAAGAGCTCTTCCTTTCAGGTAATGTAGGTGTATGCTTCCGAGACCAAAGCTGGTTTGTTTCTGCCGGGCTTGGAGCACCAGTGAAACAAGCTGCCATCTGTCTGCACCTGTCTGTGAAGACTGTTATGACGGGACATGGGTGTTGCAAGCCTCACAGTGAGGCCCCAGGGTTGGAGTCTGGGTGGAGGAAGGAGCCAGTTGATGTAATTAAAGCAATCTGAAATCAAGAACCAGAGACATATAATAGTCATTAGGCTAACCGAGTAAGGCAGGCATATGGTTGGAAGTAGGGTTTGGCACCAGGAAGCTTGCATGCACCTTGACAAGAGCAGAGCTGAACTTCAAATGGAGCCAGGAAACCAGGGAGTGCAATTCATGAGGTGAGTCCAGGAGAAGGAGCAGACAGAGCAGCAGCAAGGACATATGGCTTGGGCCAGAACTACACATGAACAGGTGGCAAATGCCAGCTGGATCTTGATCAGTGAAGCCAAAGACAACAACAGAGACCTCGAGGCAAGGCGGAGAACAGAATTCAAGCCACTGCACTTGTTCTCAGGACATCTTTTGTGTATGCCCTATCTACCAACATCTAATCACATCTGTCTGCTGGCTATAACACCTGTTTTGGAAGCCAAGTCCACTTCCTGAGGGCACAGCACCCAATGACTGGCTGCGTGAGGGAAGAGTCATCTTCTTTGCCTAGTCATTGCATATTCATACCTAGAAGAGAATGCATTTATTAATTTTAGTAAAGTTAGGGAAAGACTGTAAAGAAATATGTGGAACATTCGTTTTCACACAATATTAATCAATATAATGAGGCACAATCATGTAATCGGTCCCATTGAAACCCTGAAGGCCTAGTAGGTATGCATATGCTTACATGTACACTAATTAAGTAAGCGTATACTTATTAAGGATTCTACCTCAATATAAGCAGAAGCCTTAATTTTTAAGGGAATGAAAAGATGTAATAAACTGGAACTAGGCATTTCAGTACCTGAAGGGCTGAAGGTGGTGCAAGAAGATGGGTTAGCTCTCTGGCATGTGTGTCAGCCATTATAATAAGACATTTTGCTACAGAGTTGTGTACATCTTTGCACAGTTCCTGTGAAATGACTGCCAGGGTATTAATTATGGTATTTGTATTAATCTAACCAGATACATATAACAACAATTCTGTCTGTAGCACCCATTGCTCTTGTGCAGTGCAACAGAACTGGATGTGAGTCTTTTTCCCTTGGTACATCTGCTTCTAGCTGGAAAGATGCTAAGCTTGCATACATATTTATGTTTATGTATATATATGTATGTATACAGGTATACATATATCTATGAGATGCTGGACTTCTGCCGAAGTGCCATTTGACACTATGCCAGCTTTTGGTCCTTCAAAACCAAAAAGCTTTTGGCCTTTGCCATTTAAACAGTGCATCAGTTCATTCCCAG